>NC_134483.1:259863414-259905914 GCF_040206685.1 Ascaphus truei
TACAGTACCGACCAGAATTCAAACTTTAAAACCAAGGCAACACACAATACAATACCAAGGAATACATCTATCTAATTTTAAAATACTTTAAACTCACAATAAAGCATAGCAGCATAGACAAATTAATTTAAAACACATCAAATCAAGCTTTTAAAACAACATAATTTCTTACCCTGTATGTATATATCTCTCTAGACATATATACATACATACATACATACAGTGGCAAGAAATGATATACCACAACAAAAAAAAATACACATGTTAAAAAACCTTTTGAAAAAATTAACAAGTTAAATAAAATACATTTCTTTAGTTCACTTACCATTACTTGGCCCCACCGACTCCAGTTGCGCAGCTTACTCACGAACCAATCCACGATCAGGAACCCATAAAATAAAAAACCATAAAATAATAAACATTAATCTAAAAATCCAAATCAATCCACGGGTCTTCTATTTGTAATCCATCTTCATCTGTATTCTTCTTTCTTCTATCTCCTTCCAGCGGGGCGGGATCTTCTCCCCGTCTGCGGCCACGCCCTGGTCTTCTTTCTTGCCCGGAGGTCCTTCCTCCGCGACGTCTGGCTTCAAAATGAGACGACATAGGCTTTTAAAGGCCTATGACGTCACATTTTTCGTCATGGTTCCCACGGTCCTGATTGGGCCGTGAAAACCATGTGTTTTGGCCGACAAAAAAAAAATGATGACGTCACTTAAAGGCAATGACAGCACAGCCAATCAGAATGGCTTTGCTTCAATTGCCTTTAAGATGACGTCATGAAAAGACACATGGCCGCCCTCACATGGTATGGTAGCCAATCAGAGCATGGAAGTCTTTCCCTACTCTGATTGGCTCTAGTACCATGTGACAGAGGCTTGGGGGGAAAAAGGATGTGACGTCATTGAAAGCCTGTCACATGGTACTTGAACCAATCAGAGTAGGGAAAGACCTCCCACGCTCTGATTGGCTACCATACCATGTGAGGGCGGCCATGTGTCTTTTCATGACGTCATCTTAAAGGCAATTGAAGCAAAGCCATTCTGATTGGCTGTGCTGTCATTGCCTTTAAGTGACGTCATCATTTTTTTTTTGTCGGCCAAAACACATGGTTTTCACGGCCCAATCAGGACCGTGGGAACCATGACGAAAAATGTGACGTCATAGGCATTTAAAAGCCTATGTCGTCTCATTTTGAAGCCAGACGCCGCGGAGGAAGGACCTCCGGGCAAGAAAGAAGACCAGGGTATGGCCGCAGACGGGGAGAAGACCCCGCCCCGCCCCGCTGGAAGGAGATAGAAGAAAGAAGAATACAGATGAAGATGGATTACAAATAGAAGACCCGTGTATTGATTTGGATTTTTAGTTTAATGTTTATTATTTTATGTTTTTTTATTTTATGGGTTCCTGATCGTGGATTGGTTCGTGAGTAAGCTGCGCAATGGGAGTCGGTGGGGCCAAGTAATGGTAAGTGAACTAAAGAAATGTATTTTATTTAACTTGTTAATTTTTTCAAAAGGTTTTTAATATGTGTATTTTTTTTTTGTGGTATTTCATTTCTTGCCACTGTATTTATGTATGTATGTATATATGTCTAGAGAGATATATACATACAGGGTAAGAAATGATGTTGTTTTAAAAGCTTGATTTGATGTGTTTTAAATTAATTTGTCTATGCTGCTATGCTTTATTGTGAGTTTAAAGTATTTTAAAATTAGATAGATGTATTCCTTGGTATTGTATTGTGTGTTGCCTTGGTTTTAAAGGTTGTATTCTGGTCGGTACTGTATTTTTTCACAGGCTAAATTGTTCTGCTCCAGGCATGAATTAGTTAATTTTTTCATTGTTCTTGATGGAGTGTGAATTGTTTAGGGATGTAAATAATGATTGCTAATTGATTTTTGTTTACTTGGTTGATTCATTTGCAGAATGTATATGGTGCATAGATTTTATGCATCATATATATTGGAATGTGAGGTTTTTCATTGGTTTGTGATGATATAGATTGTGAGATCAGTTAGGATTTTTAAAGGAAATTGATTTTAATGTAGTGTGTCTGTATGGAGAAGTGTTTGGTTGTAGAACAGTATGGTTTTGATAACCCTTCTACATTTATTTGTATATTGGTTCATCGTGTGTATATATACTGTGTATATATATATATATATATATACTGTATATATATATATATATATATATATATATATCTGTATATATATACAGTATATATATATACTGTATATAGTTGCATGATGAAGCCACTGTAAAAATTCATGGGTGAAGGGTGGGTATCGGGCCTTTGTGGCTTAACCCCTTAATCACCTTTGCGGTTATTATCTGATAAGGTGTTTAAGGGGTTAATTGATATCTGAATGTACTTGCAATGTATTGGCTTTGTATTGGCAATGTATTTTGTGGACAAGACAAGGATGTTGCTGGCCACGGACACTTCGTATTGATGAGGTCAGTAGTACTTTTATATGCTAGTTAATGTTTTTAATAATGGGCAATTAATCTATTATCCATATCTGGATAATAGTTATTTTGCACATTATTGTACTGTAGGTGTTGGGGGGGAGGGTGTATGTATTGAATGTATAGGCCAGGTTTATTTTTTTTACATTCAGGGTTGGTTCCGTGGTTCTGCGTGAGACCTCTGGAGACCACCTGTGGTATCTTCGGGTATCCCAAGGGTATCAGGCTGGTGGTTCCACAGGTGACACATGCGGGAATGACGATGTGTGGTCCCACTTCTGTGGGGGCACCGCTGACCCGTAGTCTGCGGGGATGACGATGTGTGGTCCCACTTCTGTGGGGGCACTGCCGACCCGTAGGTGCGGGGATGATGATGTGTGGTCCCACTTCTGTGGGGGCACCGCAGACCCGTAGTGAGCACCCGTGAGTTCCCCAGACCCTCAAGGGAACCACCCGAAGCCCCGCAGACACCTGTGGGTCTGACCCGGGGCTTCCAGACATCCTTGGGCCTACCGTGGAGACCCAATTGTGGCCCACGGTGACCCAAGGAGACCACCTGGTGGCCATGGTGATGGCAGGATCCACCAGCAGGCCTCCAGAACCTGTGTAAAAAAGGCTGCTGGTAAACTGTAGGTCTGTCCAGGTGCCCTGCCAGCCCACCGGGGACTCGCGTGGGGCTGCGTTATGAACCCTGTATGTAAAAGATTAAATCTTGTATTTATGGGGGGGCACAGGGGGTGGGTAATGTATTTAATAAATATAATGCTGTTTATTGTGGGTCATTGTACTGTTTTTATTGTGGGTACTGGGGGTGGGGGGGGGGTGTTTCCCCAACGGTATGTGGGTAGGCCTCCCTTGTGGGTACTAACTGGGTGGATAGGCCTCACAGGGGGGGGGGTTAGTGTGGGAGGGTATGTAGTCATCCCGAGTGGTGGGTGAGGGTGGGTTAACCCCTTAATGACTGTAGCGGTTAATAACCGCTATGGTGATTAAGGGGTTAGGGGACATTACTTTGGATGTTTTAATTTTTGTGTCTGTTTTGCAGAAGCGGACTGGCCATGGCCAGGATGGGGGGGGGTGAGGGTGGTTAGACCTCACAGTATGCACATTGGGTCCCCCCCCCCTCCCCACATTTACATACACTGCACTCACAGCATTACAGGCAGTGTGGGAGATTTAACAGAAACATTAGGGGGGAGGGGGCTTTAAATCTCTCTGCCTTCAGTGTAATCTGTTTAAAGCCCCCTCCCCCCTAATGTTTCTGTTAAATCTCTCTGCCTTCAGTGTAATCTGTTTAACAGAAACATTAGGGGGGAGGGGGCTTTAAATCTCTCTGCCTTCAGTGTAATCTGTTTAACAGAAACATTAGGGGGGAGGGGGCTTTAAACAGATTACACTGAAGGCAGAAAGATTTACCAGAAACATTAGGGGGGAGGGGGCTTTAAACAGATTACACTGAAGGCAGGGAGATACAGGGGATGTACTGTACTGTATGTTGTTTATTGCAATGCTTCAATGTGTGTATAATGTTTTTTACAATTAGATAGATGTAATCCTTGGTATTGTAAGGGTTAGCTTTGGTTTTAAATTGTGTTTTCTTGTTGGAACTTACAGTATATATTGATTTTTGTTTACTTGCTTGGTTAAAATAGTTGACTTGTTTGGAAGTGTTTGTATTTACTGGTACAGTAGCTTGCAATGATATTGTTAACATTCATTTGCAGAATGTATATGGTGCATAGATTTTATGCATCATTTATACAATGTAAATGCAATGTACTGTGTGGATTGGAATGTTATGTTTTATATTGTAAGATCAGTTAGGATAATTAAATGGATTATTATTATTATTATTATTATTATTATTATTATTATTATTATTATTGTCTGTATGGAGAAGCGTTATTTGTAGGACAGTATGATTTTGATAACCATTCTACATTTATTTGTATATTGGTTCATCTTGTGTGTGTATATACTGTGTGTATATATACATATATATATATATATATATATATATATATCTATATATATATATATATATAAATATATATATATACACACAGTATATACACACACATGATGAACCAATATACAGTATATACTGTATATGTATAGGGATTGTTATTATATATATACTGTATATATATACAGTATATATTTATTTCTCTTCATGTATTTATTTATTTATTTAGATTTATTTATTAATTGTGGGGCTGCTGTGCGTGAATTTTTTTTATTGTGGGTAGCGGGGATGGGTGAAGGGGGTGTTTGGCCCTTGGTGTGAGTTTAGGACTTGCGGGGGGGTTGCGGGTGCACTTAAACCCATCACGGCCGTAGCAGTTAGTACCGCTACGGTCGTGAAGGGGTTAAGTGCACCCGCTACGCACCGCAAGCCCTAAATAACCACCGATGGGGCTAATACCCCCTTCACCCACCCCCACTACCCACAATAAAAAAAATTCACACACAGCAGCAGCAGCACAATTAATAAATAAATCTAAATAAATAAATAAATAAATGAATATAAATAAATACATTTAAAATACATTTTTATTGATAGTGTAGATGTGCAGAGGGTCTCCGGAGCAGAAACGTTTTGGTTTTAGGTCTGGGGACCCCCTGCTTCCCGAGATACAGGCCCCTTTAGGGGGTGCCGGTATCCCTCTGCTTTGTTTACAGGCCGCGATCACGTGATCGGGACCTTTAAACGCAGAGGGATACCGGCACCTCATAAAGGGGGCTGTATCTCGGGAAGCAGGGTGTCCCGAGACCTGAAACCAACGCGGTTCAGCTCCGGAGACCCCCTGCACATCTACATTATCAATAAAAATGTATTTTAAATAATTTTTAATGTGCCGATGTTTGCGCAGAGAGATCAGCGGTTCTCTCTCTGCTGCAAACACATTTCGCCAGGGGATGGCCTATAGTATCATTGATGTGCATATACAGTACTGTATGTGTATGTTAGGTGTTATAGGGGTTGTTGTTATACAGTATATACTGTATATATACAGTATATACTGCATTACAATTCATGAATTTCTCGGCTTCAAAGACAACAGCTCGTAAACACCCCCATGCGTTTTTACACGGCATTGCAGTATTGCAGCCAGCCGGAATAAAATGCTTAAATCACTGCCGCGGAAATAACGCAATACACCCCGGGAGAAAATGATACAAAACTGCACATCACCGGGATACTCTGAAATTCGCGGAGCTAGCCAACTAAGAATAAAGTTGGTCGCCAGTGTAACTGCACTAATTTTTTGTTTTTTTTGTCGTTTCAGGAAAAAAGGGTGGCCTGGGGGGAGGTGAGGTGTTGTGTCCAGTCTAATCTGTTTATACAGTAAAATGTACAGTATATAAACAGCAGTAATGATGTACACAAAACCACTCCTCTCTCAATGAACTACTGTACTGTACACAGAATGAGGAACAAGATAAAGACGGAAAAAATAATATTACTATATATATATATATATATATATATATATATATATATATATATATATATATATATATTACATTACAGTATATATTATTAAATAATATTCTTATAAATGTGCATTATTCATGTTTCCCCATGTTTTAGAAATGTAAAAACAACTTAATAAAGACTGCATTATTTTTTCACATTCCTGCTAATCATAATCATTGACAACAACCACAAACCCCACCTCCCCACCCCTACAGTACCCCAATGAATAAGAATGAATGACAAAAAACATGAATCAGTTAATGGTTTTTTTAACTCTCAATTCTCACAATGCTGTGCAAATCGGATTACATTTCAAAATCGAGAAGGGATTTTCCAAAGCGTTTCCATAAACAAAGCCTCAAAGGGTTGGGGGTGGGGTGGGGTGATTACATGCAGGCGCACTGAGGCTTTGTAGCTCGGCTATGGACGGATTAAGAACACAATGGCAATATTCAGAAAATTAACGACTCTGTGGAGAGAGGGGGTTGGGTGACTCATGTCCCATCTCTAAAAGGATTAGAGTACACGCAGGTGCAGTGAGGCGATTGACGCTCGGCTAGAGATGGATTAAAAACATAATGACTAACTAACTTCAGAAAATTAATGACTCTGTGGAGTTGTCTGTCGATAAGAGTTTGTGTGTGCGTGGGGGAGGGATGAAGGATTAGTTGTGCAGCAGTTCAATGAAATAACATACCGTACTGTAGGGAACAGTAATTTCAAAAGGCAGTTCATCATAATACTGTAATTTGATCCCTATATCCCCCAAATACAGTACATAAAAAGCACACAAATCAACCATGTGCAAGCAAACGCACAGATTTAATATCGTAATATCAAGATTGATTTTGCAGGCTTGTGGATAAAAAAACAGTTAAAAATCATAATTTTTTTTTTGGGGGGGGGCACTCAAGCAAGCAGTGGTGGGTCAAGTTACAGGCACATGAGCAGGAATCAACTAGCTCCCATCCGAAAGAGGATTACACACATAGAGAGGTGATGCTCTGTGCAAATCAAATTCGAGAAGGGATTTCCAAATCGTTGCCAGAAACAAAGCCTCAAAATTCCCATCTCAAAGAGAATTACATGCAGGCGCACTGAGGCTTTGTAGCTCGTCTATGGACGGATTCAGAACTTACTGGCAAGATTCAGTAAATTAACGACTCTGTGAAGAGGGGGGGGTTGGTGACTCATGCGCAGTAAGCAGCTCCCATCTCTAAAAGGATTACACGCACGCGCAGTGATGCTTTTTAGCTCGGCTATGGAGGGATTAAGAACACAATGGCAAGATTCAGAAAATTAACGACTCCGTGGAATTTCAAATCCTTGAGCTAGCCTTCTTGGGGGAAGGGGCTACATGGTACAGCTGCATGAACTTCAAAGCTAGAGACATACTTTAATTTCAAAAGGCAGTTCATCATAATAATACACCCCCAAATAAAGTACGTAAATGCACACAAATCAACCATGTGCAGTCAAACAGTAATGTTTTTTTCAGGCTTGTGGAGAAAATAAAAATAAAAAAATTACAATAAAAATAATTTTTACATTGTTTTTGGTCACTCACTCAGGCAAGCAAGCAGTGGTGGGCGAAGTTACAGGCGCATGCGCAGTAAATTCCTGCTGTCAAGCAGGAATGTGATTGAAACCAGACACACGTTCAAAGGAATGGTGTGGGAGAGATGTACTGCATTGCACAGAAGATAAGAAGTTGAAATACCCTGCAGTGCAGTTAATTATCCTGAGCGAGGGGAGAGCGCTGTATATGCCGAAATGTGACACTGTTACAGTACTGTACACGCCTATGTGTTTCAACAATTTTCAAATGAAACATACTGTATAGCAGCACAGCACTGCAAATGCATGTATACTTTAAATATGCAAATTTACAATTACTGCGCGCGCAGACACAGACTGTGTACTGACGTAGGTTGAACTGCGAAGGTATTAGACTTCCAAGACAACAGCTCGCAAACTCCCCCCCTGAGTTTTTACATGGCATTGCAGTATTGCAGACATCGAGAATAAAATGCTAATATCACGAGCGCGAAAATAACACAGTTCCCTCCGTGTATAAACGACAAAAAACTGCACCGAACCGGGATAATCTGAGAGCCGCGGATCTAGCCGACTTAGACTCAGATCGGCCGCCACTGTAGTTATGGTAGACCGCATTTTCCAAGCAGTCTCACTTTATTCTGTTAAAAGGTCTACCCAACTCTCCCAAACTGTCAGACATCTTTATCAAAGAAATCTTTCGCCTCCAGGGGGTACCATTGGCCGTAGTCTCTGATAGAGGTTCACAGTTCATATCCAAGTTCTGGTGCTCGTTCTGAAAGTGACTAGGATTAGTGTAAAAAACTGTTTTCAGGTTATCATCCCCAAACCAACGGTCAGACTGAGCGCACCAACCAGTCTCTCGAAAAATACATCCGGTGTTTTGTTTCAGACAATCAGGATGACTAGTTGGATCTTCTGTCCTGGGCCGAGTTTGCGCATAACAACTTGCGTAATGAATCCACCATGGAGTCGCCCTTTTTCATTAAATATAGGTTCAACCCATCACTTCTACCCATCTCTACTCCCACTTCTGGAGTACCAGCTGCAGACAACAGAATTCGTATTCTTCAAAATTTGTGGAAAAAGATCCATGAGAACCTCAAGAAGGCAACAACCAGACAAAAGGCACAGGCAGACCATCACCGAAGGAGGATCATAGAGTTCAAACCAGGAAACAGGGTGTGGTTGTCTTCTAGGAATATCAGGCTCAAGGTACCTACAACTGAAACTGGCACCAAGTTTCATCGGACCTTATTCCATCTTGTAAAAAGTCAACCCAGTGGGATACCGCCTATGCCTTCCTCCTTCTATGAAGAACCCCTCTGTTTTTCATGTGTCTCTGCTAAACCAGGTGTGCGGGATGAATGCTTTCCCGATCCCTCCTCGTCTACGGCTCCTGTCCGCGTACACGGCCAACAAGAGTACGAGGTTCAGTCTATCTTAGACTACAGTATTTCAAGGGGATCGGTCCTGTATCTCGCGCACTAAAAGGGTTTTGGACCCGAGGAACGATCCTGGGTTCCCTCACCACCTGTAAGGAATCCACACCTCAGTTTACTGCTTACCTTGCCTTACAGACCTGTGCAGTCCTGGAACACACCCCCTGGTATCTACAACAGTGTGCAAGCTATGACTGCAGCCCCACCCTGGGTTCAGTCTTTAGAGCAATGCTGTCACACACCCCTTCTGCTATTTGTTCGCTGACCTTTAAATACAGCATTCCCACAATGCTTCTCTGCCGAGCATAATCCTTCTTGGATGTTCACTGTGTTTGCCACAGCAACCTGTTTGGCCGCCTTGTTGCTGTTTCCATGTTCATGTTCCTTGTTCCTAGTTCACGTTCCTAGTTCCTGGTTCCTGGGGCCTGCTGCTTTCTCTCCATTGCAGAGGCCGTGTCCTGGTTCCTGTGCTGAAGCAGTGGTTCTCCAGTGTTTACTTCAGCTCCCTGTTTCCTTAGGCCTGCTGCCCTTCCCATAGCAGAGGCCTGTCTACTGGTTCTTGGGGCCTGCTGCTCCCTCTCCATTGCAGTCGCCGTGTCCTTGTTCCTGTGCTGAAGCGGAGGATCTCCAGCGTTTACTTCAGCTCCTGGTTTCCTGAGGCCTGCTGCCCTTCCCTTAGCAGAGGCCGGTCTACAAATCCTGAGGTCTGCGTCTGTAGCTCTCTCTCCTTGCACAGGCTCGTTCTGGACTCCTGCGCTGAAGCATTGGTTTACCAGTGCTGCCTGGCGGTGTGCCCACCCCGGCCTGCCTACCCCTTCCGGAGACCGGTACCATGGGCCATGGTCGCCGCATGTGCAGAACCAGCTCCCGCCCTGCAGCTACTACGCTGAAGCGAGACCTAGTTGACTTCCTGTTACCGAAACTCCGCGTGGATAAGGTTTACCCTGATGTCTCCTATCCTGACCCTGGCTTGTCAACTGACTACGCTGCTCTCTCCAGTTCCGACCCTGCAATGTATGACTATGAACTGCGCAATCCGAATCCGACTACGTGGTCTCAGGTCGGTGATTATACAACCCCACCTCAGCCCCACGGTCTGGTCTTGGTTTGTGGCGAGCACAACCGTGACACCATCGTCTTCACGCTCCAAGGCTTGTTTGCATCTTCCATGCCAAGTACCCTCAGAAGCCGTTCCTGAGACACCCGTAGATAGCTCCTGAAGGGGGTACTGTAAGGATCCTGGAGTCCCGCTACCCTCAGCATGCCCCCTCCTTACCTCGTGCTCTATGTGCGCAGGTACCGTGTTACCAGCCTCCAACTTTAAGCCCTCCCACACCTGTCTCCTGCACCAATCGCAGCAAGCGTTCCTGACACACTTGTTCTCATTGGTTCCTGTTTGCCTTATACAGTATGCTCAGTCGTTTCACTGGTTCATCGGCTGAGCATAAAACTTCCTGATAATGAAATGTTCACTGCTGTCTTGCCTCCACAGTATTGTTGTGTCTCCAGATCCTTGTTCCTGACCATAGCTTTTCCTGCGGACTCCGCTCTTCTGTTCTCCAGACCTCGGCTACATACGACCATCCGCACCTCTACATTCCGACCCCGGCTAGCTCCACTACGATTCACTCCAACACTGACCTTGGCTAAATTACTACAGTGATCCGCCACTCTCCAATCCAGACTACGGCCAAATATTAATGACCATCCAGACTTCTCCTACCCCGACCTGGCTACCTTGACCTAACTACACTTCAGATGCGCCCACGCGGCTGTGGGTTGCCGTTATATCAAATTCCCACCTCGGCCTCGCGATCATGTCTTGTTTGTGATGAGCACTCCGTTACAGTGGGAAAGTGTATGCCTTCTTTTTACACCTGTACTGTGCCATCAAGTCTTGGATAGTGTAAATAAAAGGTGGCTGAAATTGCATAGGCTCCCACACGTACTGTATCTTAATCAGAAGAAACTGCTCTCCAGGTACTGTATTGTGCTTTGTACTGTTTTCTACCATGGACCCTAGCCAATTCTACAACCGCAGGAAGAGAATTGATGCTGCTGTCCTGGTCATGAGAAAGAGAAAAGGGGCAGCTGTTTCCCAGCGAAAGGCAAAGGTGCCTAAAAAACGGCAATGAAAGCTCCCAAGGTAAAGAAACATAGGCCGGGCTATACAAGGAAGAAACTGGGAGAAGTTATACAAAGGAGAGTAAGTTTCATCAAGGGCAAAAAGTGTGTGCCTAGACCCCCAGATGCAGAACAAGGAGTACCCTGCTCCATTGATATCAAAGTGGAATGCCCACTCGAGACCAAAAGCAGAGGATAAACAAGGTGAATCCCACCCCATTCATAACCATGGAGAGGGCCACTCAGGACCAAAAGCCAGGAACCAGAGGATGAACAAGGTGAATCCCACCCAATTCATGCCCAAGGAGAAGGCATTTCAGGATCGAAGACAAGGAACCGGAGGATGAACAAGGTGAATCCAACCCCCTTCATGCTCAAGAAGATGGGCCCCTCCCATCACCAGTCAACTTAGAGGCACTACAGATGAAAACTTGACACCCTTCATCAGTGCCAGCTCCGTTGGGCACATACTGAAAGAGATAAGGGTTCAGGAAATACCTTGCAACTGAACACTGCAGTACAGGTAAAGAATGGAGGCCAAGGTGGATACACTGGCGACACACTTTATTCGAGCTTGGCTAGTCCCACGAATTCGGGTATACCCGGGTGTATTGAGGTTTGTGACTGTTTTCTGCCCGAGTGCATTGAGTTATTTTCCAAGCAGGGATTGAAGCATTTTATTCCCGCTGGCTGCAATAGTGCACAGTATATATATATATACTGCATTACAATTCATGAATTTATGCCATCTGGTAGACACGCGAAGCATTGCAGCCTATTAAATCCTAATCATTATCATTTAACAGATCAGCCGCCCATCAGCCAGGCATGAACCCAGGCTGGGAAGACAAATGCAACGGGGCTTGTCAGAGGTTAGGAGCGGCGCATTCCAGGTATCTGCCAGGTACATACCAGGTATTTGCTCGAATAAAGTGTGTCGGTGCAGTATACATTTGAAGAGGATGGAGAGGGGCATGAGTGCTCGCATGGACAACATTGACACTAACATCACAGGGCTCTAGAATTAACTTGCTGTAGGGCTTATGTAGGTAGGTGGGTGACCAGGAGGCACAACACTTAACCCATGCACCATCGCCAGCACCAGAATTGACCTGCATGTCCCTGTAGGAGGACATGTGCAGAGGTACACAATGGAGACTGTTTTAAGGTGGAATTAAAACAAGGCTTTATTGTGCCTGTCGCTTTAAACACAGCAAAAATCAACATAAGAGAATAAGCCAAACAAAAAAACCTATCTCTGCTATGGAGACTATCTACACATGTAGCTCAGCCCTCTCTGACTGGGTTGGTTAGCTAAGCTATTTACCAGCCCCAAATCATGGAAACATTTATCAATACACATAGACATAGATAATAGTCTTATACGAAAAGTCTTATCTTTTAGCTGGGCTGCTGTAGGGGAAGCTTCTCTGCTCTATTGGAACGGCACCCTTGTGTGCACAGGCAATATCAGGCTCCAAGTTTAGAATCTTGTTCCCTTTGTCTTGTGGTCAGCTTGTCGCTCAAGACATCTGTCCTTCCTTGGTACAGCCCAGTTGTGTACTAAGGAATCTCTGCTCTGTCTCCTAGTTCAGCTCAGGTGTGAGCTAAGGAATCTCACTTCCTGTCTCAAATGCAGGCTTTTTCTACCACCTGCAATCAGCCAGGTGATGTTAATTAATTGCTTACCAGCAGTTAACCACCACACTGCTGGATTAGAGGCACATTTGTGAACAGGGATAAGTCCCCTGTTACATACCTCCCCTGTTTGTGGGAAGCTTGGTCTTACCACGGCCAAAGCCCATCCTTCCACTCTCATTCTAGATATCTCTGTGACTTGAATGAGAGTGGATGGAGGAGGAGAACCCTCTGTCCCGCTGGGATTGGAGCCCTTTCTACAGTTTATTTTTGTCTCCTCCCGAAGGTGCTTGAGATCAGCACTCCTCAGTCGCTCGAGGAGGACTTTTTCCAAGTAAAGTCTTTTTACCGAATGCGCGGTCATGAGATTTTCGTTGCGTCGGGCACTCCTCTTTTTGTAGACAAACTGTATGGCAACAGTTGTAGAGCAGTTAGGACTAGCCCTTAGAGTTTTCCGCTCTTGAAGGTTTCTGCACCTCCTCCACACAACGGAGTCGCCAGTTCAGCTTCTTTGGGACTGAGTTGCGCCTCCACCTCCCTTTCCAGAGAACGTCCTATCTTTTCAGCTTCCTCAGCTAAGAATTCTTCTGGCTTTGATTCTGCACTCCTACCCCTGTTTGTTGCCTGTTGGGCAGCTGTAGGTTTGGCTAGTGCTTTCTTAGGTGGCTGAAACGTCATAATCTTGTTTTGAAGGTGCGTGGAGTCCCCAACTCTCACTGTACCCTTGTCCTCACGGCATTAGTTACTGTGGGATACCGGTGCTTGGGCAGAGCCAATACCTTTTTCCGTATTGGAGGAATCTGTAAGTTACTGGTCTGCAGAGTCTCAATCTGTTTGAGTGCGTCTTGCAAGTCTCTTCTCAGGGAATTTATCTGTGCACTTTGCTTTCTCTGAGTCTGTATCAGTGTCTCCTTCATATTCTGGAGCTCTGTAATTTTTGTCGTCAAGGTTGCCGCTGCGTCTGTTTTCTCCTTGGTGTACTGACTCAAGGGAATGGAACAGTCTCTCCGTCTCTCCAGCTCTTGCTCCAGTTTCTGAGCCTTCTCACGCTCCCTCTCATACAGAGTCACCTGGTATCGAAGCTCTGCCTCCAATGATGCTCTGAAGACATGCAGCGTGGCCTTTAGCTCCTCATACTGCTCTGTGGGGACGTACTGGGTATTCAGACATTCCTGCAGTGCTTGTACCTCTTTAGCAGCCTGCAGCTTTTCTTCCTTCAGCGTTTGCTGCTTCTCCTAAGCATATTGGAGGTGCGTACGCAGACCTTGCAGTTGGTTCTGCAGTCGTTGCTCTGCTACAAACTTTTCATCTTCCAAAAGTTTATTTATTTCTTTAAGTTCATGCAGCTTTTCATTCTTTCCCTTGACGTGTTCTGTCAACTCAGAATTTTCTTTTTTTAATCTTAAATGTTCTCTTTTTTCAGTCTCTGTACTATTCAGGGCCTCCTTGCAGTCCACCTTCCATTTTTGCACATCTTCTTGGAGGCGGGCTGTCTCCTGGCGTGAGACTTCCATCTCAAGGTTAAGGTTCTGAAGCTCCTTCTTAGAGACTTTGAGATCTAAGTTAAGATGTAGGAAAGTTTTCTTTGAAATGTCCAGCTCCTCAGTGAGACTGTGAAGTTCCTTTCTAGACTTCCAGTTCTTTGCGGCAGCTGTTGATCTCATGATGTGAGGCATCCAGTGCTCTGCGGAGTGTATGAACCTCCTTCTGAGATTCGTCTACCTCTGTCTGGACACTGTTGACCTCCTGTTGTGAGGCATTCAGCTCTATGCGAAGAGTGTGCATCTCTTGCTGGAAGACTGTCATCTGCTTCAGTGCCTCCTCATACTTCCGCTTCAACTTAGCCATCATTTTATCAGATTGGCTCTGCTTTTCATCCAAGGCGGTAATAGTAGAGTTTGCAGTATCTAACTCAGTTTTGAGATAGTCCAATTTTGTCCTTGCCAAAGAGTACATTGTGAGCACAGCTTTCTGTAGCTTCACGTTATTTTCCCGTAGCCGATCACAGTCATGCTTGGCAACCTTCAGGGCATCCCCAGGGCTGGTCAAGGGATCGTCACTCACCGGTTCTGGCTCTGCTTCCCTGGGATGATTGGTTGAGGTTTTTTCACTATTAGCACCGGACAGACACTTCTTTGGGGTACACGACTTCTGTCTTTAGCCCTCTGGATATTCGGTCATCCGCGGGACGACTTCTTCATTTTCTCTAGGCTGCAGGGCATTTTGGACCCCCTTTTCCTCCGCAAGATCTGCAGATGTGTTTGTTCCTTCCACGGTAAGTGAAGAACCGCTTTTCTTTTTTCGCCTTTTTGTTTTGGATGACACCGTCCCCTCATGGATACTGTGGTCTCCATCTTTTTTTGAAATTTTTGCAGCATCACTGGATCCACCTGGCTTTTCTTGCAACTGTAATAGCTGACGGAAATATTCGTTGATCCACTGCTCCCGCTCTTTGTCCTGCCGATCATATTCGTCATCATAGGGAGCGGTATTTTCGGTTCGTACCGAGTTTAGGCACCCCCACCATTCTTGGGGTGTTTTTTGGGTGTGACTCGGTTTGGGTTCCCCATAAGAGATGTCTTCCTCCTCATCGGACTGGAAGGGCCACTCTTCCGTGGGGTAGGGTTCATTACAGGAACGTTGTATTTTGTCCTCCATTTTGGGGCCCTCAGGTATATTTTTCTTCCTGACCTCAGGAGGCGCTATTGCAGCTGTTGTCACTGTATTTGCTGGAACCCCAAATGGTGCTAGTCCTACAGGTGGGCATATTTTGCTTGTAGAGGTTGTTGCTCTCACAGGCCTCTCTGTAGACTTTTTCTTCCCTTGGGTAAGTTTTATAACATTAGCATTGCTGTGCATGCATTTATTCTCATCAACTGAATAAGGCCTGAAGGGACACTGCTCCGTGTGGTAGGGTTCTTTACACCAGAAACATATTTTCTTCCCTATTTTTACAGAGTCTGTATTTGACTTCAGCTGGGTGGCCATTTTAAATTCCCAGGGTTCTATTTCTTTAAATACAGTGCTTGCTATCTGCCTATTTTCTGGCTTCAGCAAAGGCATTTGCTTGACACTATTTACTTGCTATGGCAATCCCTCCGCTTCAGCAACAGAATTTGGTTTTCTGTTTGAGTTCAGTAATTTTCAGTCTCATCTTTGGGTATTATGGCATTCTCACTTCACACTTTGGGTTCCTGTTTTACTCCCAAGATACATAGGCAGACTTTTTTACTTGCAGAGGAAAAAACATTATTTGCAGTGGAATATTTCTTTCACTCCCGGCAGGGTGACTCAACACTCAGCACTTGGCTTTGAAATACCTTTTACACAGTTCAGCAATCCCTTTTTCCCCGGTAGGGCAATTTTACACTCAGCATTTGTTTGCTAAAAATTCCCCTGCTTCAGCACAGTCTTGCATCACACTTTTCTGCATATACTCCATTCACAGCTGGTAGTCCTATGCGGTGTGGCAGCCTTTACTTGCAGAATCAGTACCGCTCGTGGGTCACCATCTGTATTCACTGCTTCAGCGAAACATTTGAAAACAACAAACGCCTATCCCTTTTAAGGGCTAACTCACTTCTTGAACCCTGACTATGGCTGGAATTCAAACCCCCTATTTCAATGACCATATTACACTTTATTTTGATAGGCAAATAAGGTTTACCTGCTTCAGCAGTCTCTCCCTCTCTCCTCTTGGGATTGGGGAAATGAGTCCATCTGTGGTTTTGTAAGTTTCAGTGCAGTGTAGATTTCCTGCCTGGGTGTGTATCACTTTAACTCTGGTCTCTGCTGCATGAGATTTTTTTATGTTGCTCAGGCTGTTTGTAGGAAAAAAGCACAAAAAAAAAAATTCCACAGGCAATCTCCGGGTCCTTCAAACTTCAAAGACCACCTCTCATCCCAAACTTCTGACACCATATGTAGGAGGACATGTGCAGAGGTATACAATGGAGACTGTTTTAAGGTGAAATAAAAACAAGGCTTTATTGTGCCTGTCGCTTTAAACACCTCAAAAATCAACATAAGAGAATAAGCCAAACAAAAAAAACTATCTCTGCTTTGGAGACTATCTACACATTAGCTCAGCCCTCTCTGACTGGGTTGGTTAGCTAAGCGATTTACCAGCCCCAAATCATGGAAACATTTATCAATACAAATAGACATAGATAATAGTCTTATACGAAAAGTCTTATCTGTTAGCTGGGCTGCTGTAGGGGAAGCTTCTCTGCTCTCTTGGAACCGCACCCTTGTGTGCACAGGCAATATCAGGCTCCAAGTTTAGAATCTTGTCCCCTTTGTCTTGTGGTCAGCTTGTCGCTCAAGACATCTGTCCTTCCTTGGTTCAGCCCAGTTGTGTACTAAGGAATCTCTGCTCTGTCTCCTAGTTCATCTCAGGTGTGAGCTAAGGAGTCTCACTTCCTGTCTCAAAGGCAGGCTTTTTCTACCACCTGCAATCAGCCAGGTGGTGTTAGTTAATTGCCTACCAGCAGTTAACCACCACACGGCTGGATGGCACATTTGTGAACAGGGATAAGTCCCCTGTTACAGTCCCCAAGACAATTCACACCACCGGAGTACACCAGCCCACCTGAGCAGATGACAATTCAGGTAAGATCACAGATATGCCCGGAGGAAAGCATCCTCCCTGACACTCTATCCTCACCCAAAGCCACAAGCACACCCCTTTCACCACCCGCTGCACCACAGAGTACAGTTGCAAATGACACCAGAGATGACAATAAGCACAGTGCAAGTTCCCTCTCCCACTGACATAAGCGATCAAGCTTCACCACCCACTGAACCCAGCATAGTTCAGCCACAAATGACATGCCCTGAACTGATGGTGATCTGTCACGGGTGCTCACCACAAACCAGGACCGGACCGCGAAGCTGAGGTGGGGATTTGAAAACACCGACCAAGGCAGCAAAACCGGGTCTGGGTTGCACAGCTCGTGGTCGTGGCAGGCCGGGTCCCGGCAGGAGAGGGTAGGATTTTAGGGGGTACTTGCCGTATCAGGGTTGGAGAAGTCGAGAGTAGTCAGAGTCTGAAGCTAGGGCCGTGAGCAGGAGAGAGTAGAAGTCCGATGAGAGAGCCAAGTCCAAGGGTGCCAGAGGTCAGGAATCCAGATTCAAAGCAGGGTTCTAAGTACAAGGAGACAAGACGAGTGCAATGAAGTGGCTTGTATTGTATTGTATTGTATGTCTTTATTTATATAGCGCCATTAGTGTACATAGCGCTTCACAGTGGTAATCAAATAAATAACAGATAATATAAATAACAGATCATGGGAATAAGTGCTTTAGACATAAAAGTAACATTTCGGAAGAGGAGTCCCTGCCCAGAGGAGCTTACAGTCTAATTGGTAGGTAGGGAGAACGTACAGAGACAGTAGGAGGGAGTTCTGGTAAGTGCGTCTGCAGGGGCCAAGCATTATGTATCGTGTTTAGAATATCCACAGTGCTATTCATATGCTTCTTTAAGCAAGTGTGTCTTAAGGTGGGTCTTAAAGGTGGATAGAGAGGGTGCTAGTCGGGTACTGAGGGGAAGGGCATTCCAGAGGTGTGGGGCAGTCAGTGAAAAAGGTTTAAGGCGGGAGAGGGCTTTAGATACAAAGGGGGTAGAAAGAAGACATCCTTGAGAAGAACGCAAGAGTCTGGATGGTGCATACCGAGAAATTAGGGATGAGATGTAAGGAGGGGCAGAAGAATGTAAAGCTTTAAAAGTGAGGAGAAGAATGGAGTGTGAGATGCGGGATTTGATCGGAAGCCAGGAGAGGGATTTCATGAGGGGAGATGCTGAGACAGATCTAGGAAAGAGTAGAGTGATTCTGGCAGCAGCATTTAGGATAGATTGTAGGGGAGACAGGTGAGAGGCAGGAAGGCCGGACAGCAGGAGGTTACAGTAATCAAGACGGGAGAGAATGAGGGCCTGAGTCAGAGTTTTAGCAGTCGAACAACAGAGGAAAGGGCGTATTTTAGTTATATTGCGGAGGAAAAAGCGACAAGTTTTAGAAATGTTTTGAATGTGAGGGGCGAATGTGAGAGAGGAGTCGAATGTGACCCCTAGGCAGCGTGCTTGGGCTACTGGGTGAATGATTGTAGTTCCAACAGTAATGTGGAAGGAGGTAGTAGGGCCAGGTTTGGGAGGAAGTATGAGTAGCTCTGTTTTAGCCATGTTGAGTTTAAGGCGTCGAGGGCCATCCAGGATGATATAGCAGAGAGACATTCAGAAACTTTGGTTTGTACAGCAGGTGTAAGGTCAGGTGTTGAAAAGTATATTTGTGTGTCGTCGGCATAGAGGTGATAATTAAACCCAAAAGATGTTATTAGGTCACCTAGAGAGAGTGTGTACAGAGAAAAGAGAAGAGGTCCCAGGACAGAGCCCTGGGGTACCCCCACAGAGAGATCAATAGAGGAGGAGGAAGTGTTAGCAGAAGAGACACTAAAAGTACGATGGGAGAGGTAGGATGAGATCCAGGATAGAGCTTTGTTCCGAATACCTAGAGTATGGAGAATGTGGAGGAGAAGAGGATGGTCCACGGTGTCAAATGCTGCAGAGAGGTCGAGTAATATGAGCAGAGTGTAATGACCTCTGTCTTTGGCAGCATGGAGGTCATCAGTTATTTTAGTGAGGGCTGTTTCGGTGGAGTGAGCAGTGCGGAAGCCAGATTGTAGAGGGTCTAGGAGAGAATAGGTGTTGAGAAAATGGAGCAAGCGAGAGAATACAAGACGTTCAAGTTATTTAGAGGCAAAAGGCAGGAGGGAGACAGGTCGATAGTTAGAAAGACAGGTACTGCACCGACACACTTTATTCGAGCAAATACCCAGTATGTACCTGGCAGATACCTGGAATGCACCGCTCCTCACCTCTGACAAGCCCCGTTGCGTTTGCCATCCCAGCCTGGGTTCATGCCTGGCTGACGGGCGGCTGATCTGTTAAATGATAATGATTAGGATTTAATAGGCTGCAATGCTTCACGGGTCTACCAGATGGCATAAATTCATGAATTGTAATGCAGTATATATATATATACTGTGCCGTATTGCAGCCAGCGGGAAAAAATGCTTCAATCCCTGCCTGGAAAATAACCCAATGCACTCGGGCAGAAAACAGTCACAAACCTCAATACACCCGGGTATACCCGAATTCGTGGGACTAGCCGAGCTCGAATAAAGTGTGTCGTCAGTGTAGGGTCAAGCTTGCTGTTTTTGAGTAATGGTATGACTGTTGCATGTTTGAAGGAGGATGGAAAGGTTCCAGAGCAGAGGGAGGAGTTAAAAATGTGTGTAAGCGTAGGGATTATAGTAGGAGCTAGAGGTTTTAGGAGATGGGAGGGAATGGGGTCAAGAGGGCAAGTGGTAGAGGGAGAAGAGGAGATCAACAGCAACACATCCTCCTCTGAGACAGTGGAAAAAGACTCAAGGAAGGCAGGAGGAGAGTTAGGAAGAGGTTTAGCATGGGGGGAAGAAACAGAGGGGATGTTCTGCCGTATAGATACCACCTTTTCCTTAAAATAGTCAGCAAAGTCCTGAGCGGAAATGGAGGAAGGAGAGGCAGCTGAGGGTGGTTTGAGTAGAGTATCAAAGACAGAGAACAGTCGGCGTGGGTTAGACTTGTGCATGTTGATTAGTGCAGAAAAGTAGGCTTGTTTAGCTTGCGAGAGGGCAGAGTTGAAACAGGATAGCATAAATTTGTAGTGAAGGAAGTCTGCGAGAGTGTGAGACTTCCTCCAGAGGCGTTCAGAGGAACGAGTGGAGGAACGCAGCATGCGCGTGTGGGAATTTAGCCAGGGTCTAGGGTTAGAAGGGCGAGGGCGGCAGAGAGAAAGCGGGGCATGTAGATCAAGAGACGAGGACAAGACAGAGTTGTACTTTCTGACCAGGTTGTCAGGGTCTGTAGCAGAGCTGAGAGAGGAGAGGGAGGAGTGTAAAGTGGACTCAAAGTCAGGTAAGTGAATAGAGCGCAGGTTTCTGCAGAACCGGGGGGTAGATGGAGGTGGAGAAGGGGAGAAGCGAGATAAAGAGAATGAGATGAGATGATGGTCAGAGAGAGGAAAAGGGGAAATGGAGAAATCAGAGAGAGAGAAGTTTTTAGTGAAAACCAGGTCTAAGTAGTGGCCATCCTTGTGGGTGCTGGCTGCAGTCCACTGTTGAAGGCCAAAAGAAGAGGTAAGAGAAAGAAAGCGGGAAGCCCAAGAGAGAGAGGGGTCATCAATGTGGCAATTGAAGTCCCCAAGGAGAAGAACAGGGGAGTCTGAGGAGAGAAAGAAAGAGAGCCAGGATTCAAAGTGAGAGATAAAGGCAGAAGGGGGATGAGTAGAGGTAGGTGGGCGATAGATGACCGCCACATGAACAGGGAGAGGAGAGAAGATCTGGATGACAGTGTGAGCCTCAAAGGAGGGAAAAGCAAGAGAGGGGGGAATAGGAAGGGTTCGGTAATGGCAGACAGAGGAGAGCAGGAGCCCCACGCCTCCACCCCTGCCATCAGGGCGCGGAGTGTGGGAGAAGGAAAGGCCACCATAGGAGAGGGCAGCTTCCAGAGCAGAGTCAGACTGAGTGAGCCAGGTCTCAGTTATAGCAAATAGGAGCAGAGAGTGAGAGAGAAAGAAGTCATGTACAGAGAGGAACTTGTTAGAAAGAGAGCGTGCGTTCCAAAGGGCACAGGAGAAAGGGAGAGAGGATGGAGGGTGGCAGGGGATGGGTATGAGGTTGGAGGGGTTAACACCAGAAGGAGTAGAAGTTGCATGTGGGAGGCGAGGACGAGAGCAAGTAGAAATAAGGCAGGGATCAGGATTGGGAGAGATATCCCCAGAAGCAAGGAGGAGAAGCATGGATAGAAAGAGGATGTGTGAGGAGGATTTGTAGGGGTGTTTTTTAGTGCAGGGGATATAGCTGTGTGGTGTCAGAGGACGCAGGTAAGAAAGGAGTTCATGTGAACTGAGAAGTGGTGACGAAAGGAGAGATGGAGATATATGAATAGAGTTTGAGACATACTGAGGCTGGTAGAAAGAAGTGCATAATTTGAGAAGAAGTGAAGTCACAGCAAATATAAATGGTAAAGGCAGCATCACAGCAGTAATGATGCAGTCTGGTATAGATGATATCCTCCTTTCCAGCGTAGTTCAAATGCAGGAATCAGGGCCAGATGGGGTGTCCACTTCTTCCTCACTTCTTTTGAACTTCCTTTTAAACTTCAGTTGTTCAGTAGACATGCCACTTATAATGGGCCACTTGGATATGGGCTGCAGGAAGCATAAGGCTGTTCTATCTGGGGTTATATAGGCCTAAAAAGTCACCTGACAATGTTGTTCTGTCTGCTTAATTAGCACATCTGAGGCACATTCAAACAAATGGTTTTCTACACAGGGTGTTCCCTGCCTAGGTGTCAACACTTAATTTGATTAGGGGTAGACAGAAAACAGCATTCAAATATGGTTTTTACCTAGCATTGGATCACTTGCATATACTATATAATACACACAGCAGAGGATTTAGAGATGGATTTTACCTAGCATTGGATCACTTGCATATACTATATAATACACACAGCAGAGGATTTAGAGATGGATTTTACCTAGCATTGGATCACTTGCATATACTTTATAATACACACAGCAGAGGATTTAGAGATGGATTTTACCTGAGGAGAGAAGAAGGATAAGATCCATTAGGGTAAGAGTTCCTTCCTTTTAAACTTCAGTTGTTCAGTAGACATGCCACTTATAATGGGCCACTTGGATATGGGCTGCAGGCATGTAGCAAGCACAACTAGGAACTAACTATGCTCAACAATCAGCCTAAGGCTGATTGAGCTAAATACCAGTGAGGAGCCAATGGGGAAGAGTTGAGGTGAAGTCACAGGTAAGTGCACCGCTGATAGGCAGAAGCTGGGTGCGGGGCAGGTGCAGAGGATCCCCAGTGATTGGAAAGTGCATCTATATAGATGCGTTCACGCGTGCTTGCGCGCGCCCGCGATGGGAGCCCAGCGCCGGGGCAGCCGCCAGGAAGTACAGATGTGCGCGGCGGTCGACCTCGGTGGTGCACGCAACCTGCTGCTGGGACGCGAGTCACCGCCGATCAGGAGGCAGCATGACGGGAGGTACCGGCACGCGAGGAGCGAGAGACACCCCTCAAGGTAAGAGACGCGGCGCCCTTACAGTACCCCCCCCTTCAGGGTCGACCTCCGTGCGATCCATGGAAGGTTTAAGAGGAAATTTCCGATTAAATGCTCGGGTCAACCTGGGAGTATGCACCTGATCCAGCGGAATCCAAGACCTCTCCTCGGGGACAAAACCCCTCCAATGCACCAAGTATTGGAGTCCTCCTCTCGAGAAATGCAAATCCAGGTCGGACTGAACCTCAAACTCCTCTTGTCCATTTACCAGTCTAGGACGAGGTGTGATGTCTTGAGTATGTGGGTTAGGAAAAAATGGTTTAAGTAGCGAGCAATGAAATGCGGACGGATCCTCATGGTTACGGGCAATTTCTGTCAATAAGTAACTGGGTTCATTTTTTCCAGTATATGAAATGGTCCAATATATCTGGGAGCTAATTTCAGAGATGTGACCTTTAAGGCGAATGTTCTTAGTGGATAACCATACCTTTTGGTCCGGAATGTAATTGGGTGGTTCTTGATGATGGCGATCGGCCGGTCTCTTTTGCATAATGGTGGCCCGTCTAATGTTATCCTGGATCTTCGCCCATGATGCCTGGAGATCTGAAATCCTTTCCTCAGCAGCCTGAACTCCTGTACTGGGACCTGACTTGGGAAGGACAGAAGTGTGAAAGCCATAGTTACAGATGACTGGAGACTGTAGAGTGGACTCGCTCCTGAGATTATTGTGCGCAAACTCTGCCCATGGGAGTAGATCAAGCCAGTTGTCCTGTGAATCAGATACAAAACAGCAGAGAAACTGCTCTAGAGACTGATTGGTCCGCTCCATTTGACCATTTGTCTGCGGGTGATACCCAGAAGAGAAATGAAGCGCCACGTTGAGTCTTTTACAGAAAGCCCTGCAGAATTTGGACACAAACTGTGAGCCCCGTTCAGAAACTATGGTTTGGGGAGACCCATGAAGCCTGAAGACCTCCCTTATGAATACATCAGATAATTTAGGAGCACTGGGTAAACCCTTGAGGGGAATAAAGTGTGCCTGTTTAGTGAAGCGATCAACCACTACCAGTATTGTGTCATCCCCTTGGATTTAAGAAGGTCAACGATGAAGTCCATTGCGAGATGTTCCCATGGTCGATCAGGAATTGGAAGAGGTTGCAGAATTCTGGAGTCTTACAGTGTGGTGTTTTATTTTGTGCGCAGGTGGAACATGCTGCGACTAAGTCCCGAAAGTTTTTGCGCATGCCATGCCACCAGAAGATTCGTTGTAAAAGCTCTGTCATCCTTTTGGTCCCTGGATGAACCGCAGTTTTGGAGGCATGTCCCCACTGCATAACCTTGTGGAGAAGGGTCAGAGGGGTGAATAGGCGTCCATCTGCCACCCTAGGACCTTGATGGATCTGGTCGTGAACCATGGCAATCTCAGAGAGGGCGTCGAAGGTGTTGGCCGAAGAAAACAATTGGGGGGAAGGATAGCGTCTTGGTGATCCTCGGTTATATCCTCCACTGCAAACTGCCGTGAAAGTGCATCCGCTTTCACATTTTTGGAGCCTGGGAGATAGGATAGGAGGAAATTGAACCGGGTAAAAAAGAGAGACCAGCATGCTTGCCGGGAATTTAAGTGACGGAGAGTTTCAATATATAGCAGGTTCTTATGATCTGTAAGAATGGTGATGGGGTTCTCTGATACTTCCAGGAGGTGAAGCCATTCCTCCAAGGCCATCTTAAATGCCAGGAGCTCACAGTTACCTACATCATAATTACGTTCTTCCGCAGAGAATTTTCTAGATAAGAATGCACACAGATGCAGCCTGGCCTGTGGGTTCCTCCTCTGGGACAAGATAGCTCCAGCTCCTGCATCCGAAGCATCCACCTCAAGAGTGAAGGGCAGTCCGGGATCAGGATGCACTAAGATAGGAGCTGAGCTAAAAGCTTTCTTGAGGACTTCGAACGCCATGATAGCTTCGGAGGGCCATTGTGTGGGGTTAGCTTTCTTCTGGGTAAGGGCTGTGATGGGTGTTACTACGGCAGAGAAAGTCTTTATAAACCTGCGATAATAATTGGCGAAGCCTAAGAACCTCTGTACCGCTCTCAGCGAGGCAGAGCGGGCCATTTTATGACTGCTTCTACCTTAACTGGATCCATGACAAGGCCTGTGTCCGAGATGAAGTATCCCAAGAATGAAGTAGATGATTGGTGGAACTGGCACTTCTCCAGCGTAGCAAACAGATGGTTCCTTTGTAACCTCTGAAGTGCCTGTTTAACGTGCCTTGTGTGTTCCAGAGCGTTCTTGGAGAAAATGAGAATATCGTCCAGATAGACCACCATGTGCTGATCTAGCAAATCTCTGAAGACGTCATTCACGAAGTCTTGGAAGACTGCGGGGGCGTTGCAAAGACCGAAGAGCATCATCAGGTACTCATAGTGCCCGTCCCGCATGTTGAAAGCGGTCTTCCATTCGTCCCCCTGACGGATCCGAACTAGGTTGTAGGCGCCCCGAAGGTCGAGCTTGGAGAAGATAGTGGCTCCTTGTAACCTGTCGAAAAGTTCTGCAATCAGGGGTAGTGGGTACCGGTTCTCAATGGTCACCTTATTGAGTCTGCGGTAATCGATACATGGACGCAATGTACCATCCTTCTTTTTCACAAAAAAAAATCCTGCCCCTGCTGGAGATGAGGACTTGCGAATGAATCCCTTCTGTAAATTTTCTTGTATATAGTCTCTCATGGCCTTGGTCTCGGGGGGAGACAGGGGGTAACAACAGTCTCTGGGGGGAATTGCGCCTGGGAGAAGGTCTATGGGGCAATCGTAGTCACGATGGGGTGGCAACTCTTCAGCATGGGTCTTGTCAAAGACGTCCCTGAAGTCACTATAGATCTCCGGAAGTTGGGACTTACTTGGTTCCGGAATAGAGACCCCTCTTAGAGCTTTGGGAGTATCTAGACAAGTCTCTTGACACCGTTCTCCCCAAGTGATGGGCTGTGACTGGAGCTAATCGATCTGGGGGTTGTGGAGCTGGAGCCAGGGGAGACCCAGAATCACATTCACCACTGGCGTGTGGATGGCATCTAACTGTATAAATTCGGAATGGCCACCAATCATCTTGAGACGGAGAGGAATGGTCTGTAGGGATATAAAAGCAGGTTGTAACGGCCTACCGTCAATGGCCTCGAGGCCCACGGGATGATCCTTGGTTATCAGGGGAATACGATTCCTTTGTGCAAAACCCTGATCGATCGTAGCCGGAATCCAGGAAGGCCTGTGTGACGGTGTCCCTGAAGTCTCCTGCAAGTGTGATAGGGATGAGTACCTTTGAAGGCATTTTGGTAGAAGACAGAGAGGTGACCATGCCCAGTGTAGTTCTCCCAATACTCACTGGTGTTTGACTTTCCCGACCTAGATGGACAGGCGAGTGCCAGGTTTCCACTGGTTCCACAATAGAGACACAGATCTGCGTGACGTCGACACTGCTTCTCTGCCATAGACAGATGAGTACCTCCCAGCTGCATGGGTTCTTCAGCGGGTAACGAGGCGGCATCCCTGCAAGCTGTGTGAGGAACAGAAAATCAGTAGCATACCTTTTGGGCGCTTTCCCCTCTCGGTTCTCAGCTCCTGCAGCCACTGGTCCATACGAATGCATAGAGCAATGAGCTATTCCAATCCAGTGGGACGCTCCAGAGCAGCCAACTCATCCTTAAGGGATTCGGTTAACCCCTGCCAGAAGACCGCAGCCAGCGCTTCGTCATTCCAAGATGTTTCTGCTGCGAGGGTGCAAAATTCCAGCGCATAGCGGGCCACTGAACGGTTTCCCTGTAGTATATTGAGGAGAGAAGAAGCAGCAGTTACCCTCCTTCCTGGTGTGTCGAACACCTTACGGAACTCTCCGCAGAATCGATCCATGTCAGAGGTTAGATCCGGATGTTTCTCCCAAATAAGTGTGGCCCACCTCGGTAAGCAGGGAGATGATATACGCCACCTTGGAGCGAGGAGAGGGAAAATGAGAAGGTAACAATTCGAATTGTATGCCGCACTGCCCCAGGAAGCTGCGACAGGCGGAAGGATCTGTTAAGCTGTTCGGAGATAGTGCCTAGTGAGCGTTGAAGCTGTTCCATACGGTCCTGATTTTGCGAGAGGCAAGCCTCTACTTGGTTGAATAGGCCCTCATGCTCTTGTAAGCATCGATCCACCTCAGTGGGGTCCAGGTTTGTTGGGCTGAGTATAATGTCACGGGTGCTCACCACAAACCAGGACCGGACTGAGAGGCTGAGGTGGGAATATGAAAACACTGACCTTGGCCGTGAAACCGAGTCCGGGTTGCCCAGCTCGTGGTCGTTGCAGGCCGGGTCCAGGCAGGAGAGGGTAGGATCGTAGGGGGTACTTGCCGTATCAGGGTTGGAGAAGTCGAGAGTAGTCAGAGTCCGAAGCCAGGGTCGTGGGCAGGAGAGAGTAGAAGTCTGATGAGAGAGCCGAGTCCAAGAGTGCCAGAGGTCATGAATCTGGATACAAAGCAGGGTTCTAAGTACAAGGAGACAAGACGAGTGGTTTGTAGCAAACACAATTAGGAACTAACTATGCTCAGCAATCAGCCTAGGGCTGAATGAGCTAAATACCAGTGAGGAGCCAATGGGGAAGAGTGGAGGTGAGGTCACAGGTAAGTGGACCGCAGATAGGCAGAAGCTGGGTGCAGGGCAGGTGCAGGAGATCCCCAGTGATTGGAAAGTGCAGCCAAATAGATGCGTTCGCACGCCCGATCTGGAGGCGGTCGTGATGGAAGGTGCCGGTCTGCGAGGAGCGCGGGGAACGAGAGACACCCCCGAAGGAAGGGGACACGGTGGTCAGATTTGCACTTCTCATTATGAAACAACACGTCAATGCTGTACAGTCAGTTTGTCGATGGTGTGAATTATGATGGCAAGAAGGGAAAAACAGCGCTCCCTTTGAATTTGCGGAAAACAACTACTGTATGGACGAAATTAGAGCTCATTACACTCTGAGCCCACTAATAGTCAAATTAGTGAAAGACAATATAAATGGATTTTTAAGGCATAGAAGGGTACGGCTATGGGGAGGAGTACATTTTTACTTAATTTAAAAATAAAAATGCACCCAGTAATGAACTGTACCCTACGCACCAGTAAACCCCCTCAACCCCAAAAACCCTGTTGTAATAAATTGTAGTAGTAAATGTACTGTATTCCCAAAAGTGATTATTAATCTTGATGTAATCGTGGTGGCGTTCAGGTCAATATTTAATATTGTCTCTATTTTTTACACTGCAAAACATCAAAGAACAGGCAAGGCAGAAGAAAATACAATGTTCCGGGAAGAAGAGTGGACTACTATACTTGTATGTTTGTATTATTCTTTTCAACCAAAAAAGTTTTTATTGAGTGCATGGTACAATAGTCACATTATCTCCCAACCCATTGTCTTATACAATAGTACCCACAACAACTCATATTATAAGTAGACTCACATAAGACATACTGGGGTTACGTACAGACCAACAAGACGTACAGACATACTACACCAGGGGGGAGGAAGGGAGGGTGGGGGGGGTGTTGCCACAGAACGATTTCAACTCAGCTGGGCTCATCTTGGAGGCTACGGTTCTCGCTAAGTTCTGGTCTTCTTGGGCTTTGAAGACTTCTGGTCCGAAAGATCTCCCAGTAACTGCAATCGTAGCGTTGGTTTCTGATCTCTCTGATGTCTCCTGGCCCCTGCTTGTCCTTTTCTCTACCGAATTTAGTTATCCCCTTACGTTGGTAGGATTCTATGTCTCCCTGTCCTCTACACTTCATCCAAGGAGAACGCGCCTAGAGCTATTAGAGCAGTATGTTGGAGGCATTGACCCCTGGGATATCGTTCAGGTCTAGCCATGGTGACCAGACTTTGAGAAAGTTTGTGCCGGTGTCGTTAACCAGACTCGTTAACTGTTCCATCCGGCAAACGTGCCAAATTCGATTTCTGATTTTTGGGATATTTGGTAGATCCGGTTGCTTCCACAATGCTGCGAGTTCGCACCTCAGGGCAGTTGCAAAATGTGCAATTAATTTGTGCTCTGACCTGTTTAACCCCGGGGTGCGTCTGGCCAGCAGAAACAACCAGGGGTCCAAAGGGATCGTGCAGTCGAGAATTCTCTGAAGCCAATTTCTGATCTCCTCCCAGATTGGGAGTACCTTGGTGCAACCCCACAGCATGTGTAGCAAGTCTGCCTGCTCCCCACATTGTTTAGGGCACAATGGGGGGTAACCTCTGACAAACTTTGATAATCTTGTTGGAGTCAGATACCACCTCATTAGGACTTTATACGCGTTCTCCTTTAATGTCGTGCAAATCGAGCTCTTAGCTGCCGCCAAGATGATTTGATCCCAGTCTTTGTCCTCTAATGTGTCTCCTAGATCTCTTTCCCATCTGTTCCTATATTTTAATGTCACGTCAGCGTCAGGATTCGGACAGACCACCGCTTTATACATCGTAGAGATAAGTCCCTTAGTTCCTGTTCCACTAGAACAGAGCTGTTCAAAATTAGTGCGTTGAGCTCGAATGGGAAATTTATCATAGAAAGCTCTTAGCTGGAGGTATCTAAAGAATTCTGAATTTGGAATTGATTTTTCAGACTTAATTTGCTCAAACGGTTTGATAGATATTCTACCCTCCAGGTGTCGAAGGCGAGTTCTTCTGTGTCCATGTAATAAAATCTTTCTTCTGCAGGCCCGGAGCGAAATCAGGGTATCCCAAAATTGGGGTCATCAAAGAGTGTTGTCTCATCAAGACGTGTTTATATTTGCTTTTGTCCCATACTGCCAAAGAGCTGACAACCGCGGGGAGCGGGTGTGTGAAGTCCTTGCGGACCTTATTTGGGAGCCAGATCAGGTCCTGCAATGCCACCGGGGCACAGCAGGCCGTCTCCAGTTCTACCCAACGCCTCTGACTAGGGTGGGTATGCCACTGGATGATTTGAGTTAATTGGGCCGCTCTATAGTACGACAACAGGCAAGGTACCGCTAGTCCTCCTTTTGTAGTGGGTCGAATTAGTGTGCTAGTTTTGACGCGGGGGGTTTTATTACCCCAGATAAATTTCACCATTGTGGACTGTAACCGAAGGATCTCTTCCCTGCTTTCTAGGGACCGGAAGAGTCTGAAATAGGTACAGAATTCTGGGAAGGAGATTCATTTTTAGTGATTGGATCCTTCCGATCCAGGATATGTTGTACCCTGCCCATTTCCGGAGATCTTCCTTCAGTGTCCGAATTAGTCTGGGGTAATTAGCTTTATAGAGGGTGCCTGATTGTTTTGTGATATTTATTCCTAGGTATTTTATGCAGGAGGTTTGCCATTTGAATTCAAAATTTACCGTGATCAATTTCTCAGTAGCTTTAGGTAAATTGATATTTAGGGCTTCTGATTTTGCCTGGTTAATTTTAAACCCTGATATCGTATTAAATTCCCCTAATAATTGGAAAACGTTCGGCAGAGAGGTGAGGGGCTGTGATAGTGTGAGTATCACATCATCAGCATACAGGGCCACCTTATGTGGCTGGTCACTGATTTGGATGCCTGTTATATTTGGGCTAAGGCGGATGTGCGCCGCTAAGGGTTCAATACAAAGCGCAAAGAGAAGGGGTGACAGAGGACAGCCCTGTCTGGTGCCGCTCTTTATCTGAAATTCTTCCGAGGGGAAGCCCTGGTGTCTGACCTTCGCCGTCGGTCCCTGATACAGAGCGAGAATTGCCTCTATCATTCTCCCTCCCAATCCGAACGCCCCAAGCGTCTCCCTCAAGTAGGGCCAGTCAATTCTGTCGAACGCTTTTTCAGCATCTAAACTAAGCACCATAGACGGGATACGTTTTTTCTGCGCCAGATCAATTAAGTCAATAATCCGTCTGGTGTTATCAGCTGCTTGTCGACCACATATGAACCCTACTTGATCAGGATGGACCAACTTGGACAACACCTGGTTAAGGCGGTTAGCTAAAAGTTTGGAAAATATTTTTTTATCCGAGTTTATTAACGAGATGGGCCTGTAGCTTTTACAGTCTGCTGGGTCCTTTCCTTGTTTGTGGATTACTGAGATAGACGCCTGGATCATCGAGCCCGGGATGGGGGCACCATCCAAGAAGGAATTACATAGTTTTAGTAGATGAGGAGCTAATATTTTACGAAATTTCTTATAATAGAGATTGGAAAAGCCATCTGGGCCTGGGGCCTTGGCTGCTTTCAATGACTTCATTACCTCTAGGAGTTCCTCGATAGTAAAATCTGCCTGTAGTGCGTCCCTCTCCTCTCTGGTCACTGTAGGCAGCTGAGCCTCAGTTAAGAACGTCTTTAGTCATGCTTTTGTGGTTGGCGTGTGTGCCACCTTCGCCCCATCGTATAGGGTCTCATAATATTTTTTAAATTCATTAACTATTTTTTTAGGGTCAGAGGTCAGATCCCCTTGTTTTGTTCGAATTGTCTGAATTTGGGAGACTTGGTTTTTATCTCTTAGTTTGTTGGCAAGTAGGGTATCTGGCCTGTTTGCTTTCTCAAAATATTTCCGCTTAGACCATGTCAGCTCCTTTTCAGCGCGGGAGGTCAGCAAGATATTAAGTTTGGTTTTAGTGTCTAGCAACTCCTTAAGGGTCATTGCGTCTTTATTCTTTTTATGCCGAGTTGAGAGGACTGCCAATTCTGCTTGTAACTGATTGATTTTTTTGTCCTTCTCCCTCTTTCGCCTGCTTGCAATCCTCATGAGCTCTCCTCTCAGAGTCGCCTTATGGGCCTCCCACAAGGTAGCCTGCGAAGTCACACTTCCTATATTCTCCTGAAAATATTCCCTGATTTTATCCCCTACATTTTGTGCAATTTCGGGGATTTTTAGTAAGACTTCATTGAGCTTCCAGTTCGCTCCTGGTCTGTCTAGAATAAAATCAGTGCACCGCAGCTCGATCGGTGCATGATCTGACCACGAAATATCGTGGATGCCCGTGTGGGAGATCTGTGAAACCATTCTACTGGATACAAACAGGTAGTCTATCCTACTATATCTGTCATGGGGGTGGGAGTAGAATGTAAAACCTTTATCTTGCCGGTGTTGTTCTCGCCAAATATCTAATAGGTTATTGGTGCGCAGCCCTCTATTCCAAGTTTGTCTTATCCTTGAGCTATTTTTACCGCTCGGGGTGCATCTATCTAGTATTGGATCTAGCGTTTGGTTAAAATCGCCCCCAAGTATTACACATCCCTGCGCTAACCTCTGGAGTATAGCGAAGAATCTTTCTAGGAAAGTTTCCGTGCCTTCACTAGGAGATAAACGTTTTCCAGCGTGATTGGTTGACCTCTTATTTCACCGCTTAAAATGAGAAATCGGCCGTTGTAGTCTTTTTTAATGGTCTTTATCGTCAAGGGCAAACGGTTATGCACCAGAATGGCTACCCCTCTCTTTTTTTTAGTGGCTGAGGCTAAGAACCAGTTCTTAAACCTATAATCAATAAATTTCGGTGAACTAAATTTAGAAAAATGTGTTTCCTGTAAGAGGATGATGTCAGGGTCAGTGTTTTTGTAGTCCGTCATAGCTAGTCTGCGCTTCCCTGGATTGTTAAAGCCTTTCACATTATGTGATATGATAGTAATCCCTTTATTCATGATTGCAGTTCCAAACCTTTACTCTTGCGTAAGCAACCGTCTGAGCCTCTGATGTCGACGATGAGGGTTTCAGGTGTTCCTGTGTTTGATTCCGCCTGTCAGCAAGCTGGAGCCATGGCATGGGAAGACAGAGGGGAACACACTGGGAAGACATAAAAATACACAATTCAACATTCATTTCAACATGTAATAACTGTCCGGGGATTGGGCGGGAACTAGCTCCCCCAATCTCCTTCTTTGCCCTTTCTAGGTGTGCAGCCTGGACGTAGTTCGGGATGGCCCTCCTTCCCCCTCTCCCGTCCTGCTCGGCTGGCCTAAATGGGACTTCCATGGGCCACTCGTGGGTCTTCTCTCCCACGCCCATGAGGAGACTCATGCACAAAGCCTTCGCGAGGGACAGCATCCCTCCCCCCCTCTCTTGCCTGTGCGGTGTAATGGTGTAACGACAACTTTTTGTTACTTGAGTTGTTAACTGTAAGATCAACTACAAACTTTTAAAAGTAAAGTGTAAAGTGTAGAGAATAACTTCTTGCCCCTGATCGCTAGCCTCTCCTGTGCATTCCTTCCTGACTCAATGTCGGTGCATATCTCAGCCAACTGTTGGCCTGGGATTCGATATGATTAGCTAGTGTTCTGCTCCTTATCTGGGTCTCCTTGTTTATCTAGCTGTGGCCCCTGAGCTAAACTGCATGCCGTAAGTGGTGCAGCCTTGTTTAATGCCTGCCGCTATAGAGCCCTTATTGTTATGTCCCAGACTCTCCTATCTCCTGCTATCTGTTGGATAGCCGTGTGGGCCTCCCCTCCCTCGTCGCCTCCACTGTCCGGTCGGCTCCGCTGTTCCCTGCGCTCTATGTGGCTCAGCGCGCCTTCCGCTGCATGCCGCCATAAGGTAGGTCAGTGGTCTAGCTCCGTTTTATTAATGCGCGCCGGTAATCTGCAGATTGGTGGCCTCTTCCGGCGCTGAGTGATGACGACTTCCGGTATGGCTTTCAGTCTGCCTCCTCCAAGATGGCGTCCGCTCCATTTCCGGCGTCGTATTCCCGGCGGCCGCCATTTTCCCCCAGTTAGCCCGCGAAGAAGGACATCTCCTCACCTGCTCCCTCGTCTGGAAGCACTCCACTTCCGTAACGAAGGCATGCGGTGAGACGCTTGCTGTGGCGCCATGTTGGGTGCCTTGTGTTCCACCTCGGATCGCCATTTGCAACGACAGGTAAGAGTTTGAATTTTCGTTTTCAGGCAAGCAGTATATTCCTCCTAGTGGCATTAACATCAGGATAGTGACTTTGTCAGGTATTGTGGCAAACTCTTTGTTTGGCAAACTGGTGGGTAAACCTCTACCCCAACTTTTAGACTTGTGTATTCAGTCAACTGGATTTAGGCATTCGCCTCAGAGTACTGCGGGGATCACCGGGTCTCAGGGGATTTTGAAGGACCAACGGTGCTCCACTCTGGATCCTCTCGTGCCTCCCTCCTGGGACTTTGTTTCGGGCCCTCCTTCAGCCCCAGTCTATTGAGGAATTCCTCACTTTCTCCCGGGTCCTTCATTGATATGGCCTTTCCGTTCCTTATGACCAGCGGGCCGAACGGAAAGGTCCAACGATATCGAACTGCCCGGTCCCTCAGCAGTTTAGTGACAGGATGCAGTGCTCTTCTCCTCGTGAGAGTGATCGGGGATAAGTCTTGAAACAATTGCATTGTGGCTCCCTCGAACCGGCATGCCCCCTCCGCTCTTGCGCATTTAAAGATAGCGTCTCTTGTTTTAAAATAATGCAACCTTGCAATAATATCCTGCGGTTGTTCCATTGCTGCTGGGCGGCTTCTAAGGGCTCTGTGACAGCGGTCCATAGCTCTTTCTGTTGCAGGTATGTCGGGCAGTATTGTTTCTAGCCACATGGCTATGAATTCTTCTACATCCGTGATTGCCTCTGGGATACTGTGCATTCTGATATTGTTTCTGTGGTCCCGGTTTTCGGCATCCTCCTGCCTGTCTAGTATCTCCGCTATCTGGGTTTGTATGTGCGTGGTTCTTTTATCTGTTTACTTTATTTGTTTGGATGCGGCCGCCATATTTTCCTCTAGGGCCCCCGTTCTCTCTCCCAGACCTTGGACCTCCTTCTTTAAATCCTGGAGCCCAACATAAATAATTTCTTTCATATCTTGATATAAGCGATCAAAATCGCAGATTCGGACAGGCATCTGGGTGGGCTCATTTGGGGGGTCCTCTTCCCTCTCTGAATCAGATCCCGCTGTTGATTATGGCGGCCTCGCTGCAGCAGCGCCTCGTGGGGTAGAGCGACCCAGATATCTTCTTAAATCTCCTTCTTTTTTTTTTTTTGCTGTAAGTGGGGCCATCACGGGTGTATCCACTACTCTGTCACTACTTTTATTTAAGATTTTTTCCGTTGATTATTGCCGTTTTTGTACTGTTATGGGAGGTGGGGGACGGAGCTCTAATTTTATGCTGCCATCCGCTCCAGCCTCGCGCATGCGCCTCATGTTTGTATTATTCTATGGAAAATATTATTTTTTAATAAATACCTTTTGGTTTGTTCCAGTTTTACATGTGCTCTCTGTAGTGCATTATATTATATATATATATATATATATATATATATATATATATATATATATATATATATATATATATATATATATATATAGTGACATAGTCCAAAGATGTTAGGCAGCTTTCTGCCCCGTTTTAGTTCAGAAAGTGCAGGAATAGTTAACAAGGATCCATTCCACAGCTTCACATTAACTCAGACTGCTGGATGGAAAATCCAGACCACAGATTACAATGGGTCTAGTTCTCCCTCACCTGCTCTTCTAATCACTTGCACAGGTATTTAGAACAGAGAGGTTTGCATTTCAGTCTTTCTCCTAGAGCCTGGAGTCTGGGGGTATCGCTGCTCCCCTGTTTCTAGTTTCGGGGTGGACAGCCCCTCCAAGTATCACAGTACCAGAGGATTTGCCTGGACACTTGGGACCGAGTTCCCACCACGAACAGATAAGACAAAACAAATGTTTACTGCTGTTGCTGAAAGACTGTGCTGTATCTAAGTGACCCTAAATGAGAGGGCATTGTTTTAAGCTGGGGAACCAGGTTAGTTGGCCAGCAGCTGTTAGAGAGACTGATTCTAATGTGTAGTTAGATCCCTGAAAGGGATAGGATTTTGTTTATATAATTTGGTTTCTTTTTACTTGAAATAACAGTGTGGGAAATACTATAACACTGAAATGAGAACTGCTGAATGAAAGTATCTGAGTACCTCTAATCTACACTTGTTAAAGCTGCAGTACCTTACTTGGATGAAAATAAAGCAGGCAGAAGCCTGAGTTAAGCAGCATAATACTTTGCATGATCCTGTTTTTGTATAAATAACCCTAGAAGACTGTGTCGGGAAGAACCCAGACAGACGTCAGCGCTACAAAAGAGGGGCGTTTGTCACATATGGTGGAGAATGCGGGTCGACACTAAAGTCTGTGGGTTTGCAAATAAATGCGGGGGTTTAAAATGGCCGCCCAGCTGAAGTAAAATACAGGGTTGATGGCCCTTAAGATTACAATGCTGCAGTATATAAAAAAAAAAAATATTGGTAGCTTACAATATAGAAAAAAAAATGCCCTTTTCGGTTGGTAAATATATAATGAGGTTCATATTCTAGAGTAGAAAACCCAGGAAGGTAATAGAAATTGTCTGGTTTTGTGAATATATTTAGCATATCCTGGGTTGTAAGAATGTGTGCTAGACACTTATTTTTCAAAATAGTTCCCTAATAGAGAGCAACAAAATATGTTTGCCAAGTATAGTCTCTTATGACGAAACCTATTGTCTATAATTGCCGTGGAAAAAGTTCATATTCATGTCATGTGAATACTTAATATTGTACTGAGGAGTTAGCTCAAGTATTTCAGGTAGGACGCTCACCCCAGTGAGGTCCATGGCCGCTCACCCCAGTAGGTGTGAGCTAGGGAGGGGGATATGTGACATAGTCCAAAGATGTTAGGCAGCTTTCTGCCCCGTTTTAGGTCAGAAAGTGCAGGAATAGTTAAAAAGGATCCATTCCACAGCTTCACATTAACTCAGACTGCTGGATGGAAAATCCAGACCACATATTACAATGGGTCTAGTTCTCCCTCACCTGCTCTTCTAATCACTTGCACAGGTATTTAGAACAGAGAGGTTTGCATTTCAGTCTCTCTCCTTATAGCCTGGAGGCTGGGGGTATCTCTGCTCCCCTGTTTCCAGTTTCGGGGTGGACGGCCCCTCCAAGTATCACAGTACCAGAGGATTTGCCTGGACACTTGGGACCGAGTTCCCACCACGAACAGATAAGACAAAAACAAATGTTTACTGCTGTTGCTGAAAGACTGTGCTGTATCTAAGTGACCCTAAATGAGAGGGCTTTGTTTTAAGCTGGGGAACCAGGTTAGTTGGCCAGCAGCTGTTAGAGAGACTGATTCTAATGTGTAGTTAGATCCCTGAAAGGGATAGGATTTTGTTTATATAATTTGGTTTCTTTTTACTTGGAATAACAGTGTGGGAAATACTATAACACTGAAATTAGAACAGCTGAATGAAAGTATCTGAGTACCTCTAATCTACACTTGTTAAAGCTGCAGTACCTTACTTGGATGAAAATAAAGCAGGCAGAAGCCTGAGTTAAGCAGCATAATACTTTGCATGATCCTGTTTTTGTATAAATAACCCTAGAAGACTGTGTCGGGAAGAACCCAGACAGACATCAGCGCTACAAAAGAGGGGCGTTTGTCACAATATATATATATATATATATATATATATATATATATATATATATATATACAGTGTTCAACAATGCTATACATTAACACGCCCGGGGCGAGTGGACTTAACCTCCGGGCGAGTAAATATTGGCCCAAGCAGCACACGTGTTTTTTTAAATTTCCCTGCTCGCGCTGAAATTTCCTTGCTCGCGCTGAAAAAAACCAAAAAAAACTCCCCCAACCTGACAGCTGATTGGCGCGCGCTCCCAGCCTTTGTGGGCGTGCAGCCAGGCTCTATATGAGCCCGCCCCCAATGAGCAATCATTCTTTCTACCTTGAGCTCTGTTGGAGGGTAAGTACTCTCCAATCTCTCCATGCTGCGGTCACTCTGCTCCTTCCCTGCGATCCCCCTGGTCCCCACATGGCTCCCTACTCCCCACCGTGGCCCTCTGCTCCTGCCCTCTGCGACTCCGCATTAGCTCTACTGTCCCCTGCTTGTCCCCTGCTCCTGTCCCCTTCCCCTCTTCCTGTCCCCTGCTCCTGGGCCCTTCCCCTCCTCCTGTCCCCTTCCCCTGCTCCTGACCCCTTCCCCTGCTCTTGTCCCCTTCCCCTCCCCTCGATCGCTACCCGGGGCGGGAGGTCTCCACTGCTGCAGCCCGGTTGGCGTACGCGGGGGGCCCTCGCCATGTGCCTCCTGTTACGCCGGTGCTGCCCGCAGACCAGACCCGTCCCCTGGGCTGAGGTGGGACGTAGGGATACACGCACCCGCAGCAAAGGGAGCGCGTCCGGAGTGTGGTGTTAGTGTTGCCAGGCCAGGTATAGTAATGAAGACAATACTTGCCGGTACCGGTAGTAGAGGAGGAGTAGTATTTGCCGTTGCCAAGATCAGGGATTGGAGAGTTGCGGATGGTCGAAGGTACAAGCCGTGTTACAGGGACGCCAGAAGTCATGAAGTCCAGGTAGAGCCGAAGTCGAGAGCCAGAGGGGGTAGTCGTCCAATCCGCGTCAATACCTGAGGAGTCACTGAGAGAGTATACCAATGCTTCCATACAGAACTATGTCGAGCAACGAGTGATGGGAAGCACAGGCATAATAAAGCTGGACAGGCCAATGGGAAGAGGGGTCAGGCCTGGAGGACTGCAAAGAGTCTTCCCTGATAGGAGGGAGGTGTTACAGCCCAGCTGAGTGTAGTTGTTGATTTGCATGGGACTGTGTGATGCTTTGGGGGCGACGCCTCACTGCAGGAGCAGTTAAAAGTGCTCTGTTAGGCGTGTGCTCTGTAAACTGGGAATGCATGCACATAACGTCTGGAGCTGGCGTGCGTGTGCGCGTTGATTCGGTGACTGACGCACATATGCGCATGGGGTCAGAGACAGACGCACGTGTACGCATAGAGCGCGGAGCTGGGGACACACGCAGAGGCTGCGGTTCAACAGGCACCTCTTCGGTTGGTGCAATCCTTTGATGGCGAGGAGCCAGAGTGCCAGTGGCAGACAACGGAGGTATGTGGGAATTGCGCTGCAGACGCTTGGATGCCTGAGTACCGACGGGAGGTGAGTAATGGTCGCGCTGACGGCGCTTAGACACCAGATTCCTTACAGTACCCCCCTCTTCAGGAACGGCCTCGGGACGGTCCTTAAATGGTTTATTTGGAAACTTCTTCCTGATAGTCTTCAGAAGAACCGGAGCGTGGATATCACGAAGTGGAACCCAAGACCTTTCTTCTGGGTCGAAACCCTTCCAGTGCACGAGGAACTGCAGTTGACCCCTGGATATGCGAGAATCGAGCAGGGACTGGACCTCATATTCTTCCCTATTCTGAGTAATAACCGGATCAGGCCTACGGTTATGGTTGGGGAAAAAATGACTGGATACGAAAGGCTTGAGTAGAGATGTGTGAAACACGTTTGGTATCTTCATGCTGTCGGGAAGTTGAAGCCGGAATGCTACCGGATTAATCTGTTCAGTTATCGGAAAAGGGCCCAGGAACCTCGGCGCCAATTTTGGGGAAGGTACCTTCAAATAAATGTTTCTTGAGGACAGCCATACCATATCCCCTGGCTTGTATCTGGGTGCCGGACGGCGGTGGCGATCTGCCTGATGTTTGGCCCTTTGAGAGGCGGTAAGAAGAGCAGACTGAATCTTGGACCATGCTGATTGCAGAGAAGTGACACGGTCATCTACAGCCGGGACTCCGGAAGGAATGTTGGAGACGGGAAGACATGGGGGATGAAAACCGTAATTGATGAAAAATGGCGACTCTCGGGTGGACTCGTTGGTAGCGGAGTTAAAAGCATATTCGGCCCATGGCAAAAGTTGTGCCCAATCATCCTGAGAATTGGAAATGAAACACCTCAGGTATTTTTCCAGGGACTGATTGACCCTTTCTGTTTGACCATTGGACTGAGGATGGTAAGCTGAGGAAAAAGAAGAAGAGATCCCTAGTCTTTTGGTAAAAGTTCTCCAAAATCTGGATACGAATTGTGATCCTCTGTCAGACACGATGGACGAAGGAATACCATGAATGCGAAAGATGTGATCAGTGAAGATATCAGCAAGGGCGGGTGAGGTGGGAAGTCCTTTGAGCGGGATAAAGTGAGCCATCTTAGAAAAACGATCCACCACCACTAAAATCGTATTCATCCCTTTGGACCTTGGCAACTCCACAATAAAATACATTGATATGTGTGACCATGGACGTTCTGGGATGGGCAGAGGAAGGAGAAGACCGTGAGGCCTTTGATGAATTGTCTTGTTTTGCGCACAGACCGGACAAGCGTGCGTATATTCGAAAATGTCTTTGGACATCTTGGGCCACCAAAAGTTGCGACGTATAAGGTCCAAAGTCTTTTTGTAGCCAGGATGACCAGCTGCTCTCGAGGCATGTCCCCAATCCAGAACCTCGGGTATGAAATTAGGTCTCACGAAGAGCTTTCCCTTGGGGACCTTCAGGTTCTTTGGAATGGACCTTTGAGACTTGACGATCTTGTCAAAGCTTCTGAAGGAAGATGCGGCGAAAACCTTCTCGTGAGGTAAAATGGTCTCCATGGAATCTTCTGGTCTCTCTTCGGAAGAATGTTGTCTTGAGAGAGCATCGGCTTTGACATTTTTAGTCCCAGGAATATATGACAGTTGGAAATTAAATCTGGAAAAGAACAAAGACCAGCGGGCTTGCCGTGGACCCAGACGGCGAGTGTTCTCTATATATAATAAATTCTTATGGTCTGTGAGGATGGTGAATGGTTCCCTCGACCCTTCCAGGAGATGCCTCCATTCTTGAAGTGCCATTTTAACGGCCAGTAACTCTCTGTTCCCCACGTCGTAGTTCCTCTCTGCTGAGGTAAATTTCTTCGAAAAGAATGCGCAGGGATGCAATTTTTCTTGGGGTGAAGGTCTCTGGGATAGAATGGCACCGGCGCCAGAATCAGAAGCGTCCACCTCCAACACGAAAGGGAGATCAGTGTTGGGGTGATGGAGAACCGGTGCGGACACAAAAGCCTCCTTAAGTGTGTTGAAGGCGGTATTGGCCTCTGGTGACCAAACCGACGGATCGGCCCCCTTCTTCGTAAGGGCTGTGATAGGTGCAACAATTCTGGAGAAATCTCGGATAAACTTGCGGTAGTAGTTCGCAAATCCCAGGAAGCGCTGGACGGATTTAAGAGAGTCGGGTCTAGGCCAGTTAATAACAGCTTTTAATTTGTCCGGATCCATCATGAAACCATCGCTGGAAATAATGTAGCCTAGAAACTGGGTCGAAGTCTGATGGAAGGTACATTTCTCCATCTTGGCATATAAGCGATGTTCACGAAGGCGAGAGAGTACGTAAGATGTATGAAAGATGTGGTCCTGTAAATTCTTTGAAAAAATCAGGATTTCATCCAGATAGACTATGACAAAGTCGTTGAGTACTTTACGGAAGACATCGTTAATGAAATCTTGAAAAACGGCCGGAGCATTACATAATCCGAAAGGCATCACAAGGTATTCGTAGTGGCCACTATGTGTGTTGAAGGCCGTTTTCCATTCGTCTCCTTGACGTATGCGTACAAGATTATAAGCTCCCCTGAGGTCCAGCTTGGAGAAGACTTTGGCACCTTGCAACCTATCAAAAAGTTCAGTGATAAGGGGGAGTGGGTAGCGATTCTTTACGGTGATGCAGTTAAGCCCTCGATAATCAATACAAGGTCTTAAAGTTCCATCCTTCTTCTTTACGAAGAAGAACCCTGCTCCAGCTGGTGAAGTAGATGGACGAATAAAACCTTTCTTCAGGTTCTCCTGGATGTACTCGTCCATAGCCTTAGTTTCGGGGAGAGACAGAGGATAAGTCTTGGACTTAGGTAATGTGTAACCAGGAATCAGGTCGATAGGACAGTCATATGACCTGTGTGGGGGTAGAAGGTCAGATTGTACCTTATTAAATACGTCCAGAAACTCAGGAACGGTGGTATTCGCTAGGAGTCGCTGTGGTTCGCCTGACCTTGGTTCCCAAGTGATGGGTTGGTGGATGTCCAATCGATCCGTGGGTTGTGTAGTTGTAACCATGGCAAACCTAGGGTTATGGGTGTTCCCGGAGCCTGAATTACGTCGAGGGTCAGGGTTTCCTTATGATTATCAGAGGAAAGTACAACCGCAACCGTCTCTAATGAGATAAATGCAGGCGTGAGTGGATGCCCATCAATTCCGACCAAGGCGATGGGGGTCTTTTTCACCACGAACGGTATCTGATAGTGTTTGGCGAACTCTTGATCCACGAAATTGCCTCCGGCTCCGGAGTCTATGAAGGCTACTGTGGAGACGCGGAACTTACGGCCTGAGAGGCACACGGGTATAGTGAGTTTCTTAGGGAATCCTTTTTGGGGAAGGGGACGAGGAGACATAACACCCATGAAGAGCCCCTTCATACTCACTGGGTGTTCCCGTTTTCCAGAGATGGAGGACATTCTTGGGTCCGATGTTTTTGCAGGTCCGCAATAATAGCACAATTTCCCGGTGCGGCGGAATTGCCGTATTGGTGTGCGAACCCGTTGAACCCCCAACTGCATCGGTTCGGACGAGTCCAAGGAAGGACGGAGCGGTGAAGTGGACCTGGGGACTGTAGTAGTGCTGAGAGAAATAGACGAAGGGGTTACCGAGCGAATGCGCTGGCGCTCCGTGCGGCGTACCTGAATACGTTGGTCCACTCTAATCGCCAGAGAAATGAGATCCTCCAAAAGACCTGGCCTGGGTTGGAGAGCAAGTACATCCTTGATGCTGTCTGACAGTCCTTGCAAGAATACGGCGACATAGGCCTCCT
>NC_134483.1:259930914-260035914 GCF_040206685.1 Ascaphus truei
TCGCCTCCCTGTATCTCTCCCCTCCCTGCCTCTCTCCCCTGTCTCTCTCCCCTCTCCTCTGTCTCTCTCCCCTCTCCCCTGTCTCTCTCCCCTCTCCCCTGTCTGTCTCTCTCCCCTCTCCCCTGTCTGTCTCTCTCCCCTGTCTGTCTCTCTGCCCTCTCCCCTCTCTGTCTCTCTCCCCTATCCCCTCCCTGTCTCTCTCCCCTCTCCGTCTCTCTCCCTCTCTGTCTCTCTCCCCTCCCTGTCTCTCTCCCCTCTCCCCTCCCTGTCTCTCTCCCCTCCCTGTCTCTCTCCCCTCTCTGTTTCTCTCCCCTCTCTGTTTCTCTCCCCTCTCTGTCTCTCTCCCCTCTCTGTCTCTCTCCCCTCCCTGTCTCTCTCCCATCTCCCCTCCCTGTCTCTCTCCCCTCCCTGTCTCTCTCCCCTCCCTGTCTCTCTCCCCTCTCTGTTTCTCTCCCCTCTCTGTCTCTCTCCCCTCTCTGTCTCTCTCCCCTCTCTGTCTCTGTCTCTCTCCCCTCCATGTCTCTGTCTCTCACCCACACTCTCTCTGTCTCTCACCCACACTCTCTCTGGCTCTCACCCACACTCTCTCTGGCTCTCACCCACACTATCTCTGGCTCTCACCCACACTCTATCTGGCTCTCACCCACACTCTCTCTGGCTCTCACCCACACTCTGGATCTGGATATCTTATTTACCCTTTATATCTTAACTGCCCTATACCTACACCGAAATAACTTATACTGCTTTCTTCCAGCTCTGACTCAAGCTTCTGTAACCCAGAAGACAGGTAAGGAACACCTCCCCTCCAATGTATAAGATTGCGGGAATGAAGGTATCTGGACATTGAGGGACTGCGGATCAGGTAAGATCCCAGGCAGGATTGCTGCTTTAGATATTGTGAAGCGGGGACATCCAGACACTGGTTAAGGGGCGAGTAGATTTTTTGATTGGGTGGATAGATTTTTGGGTGATTTGTCGAACACTGTATATATATATAATCTCACAGTATATATACTGTACATACAGGCAGTATATATACACGTAAACGACCGAAGGGTGGTGCTAGGCTAACAACATTGAGATACTTTTTTTTTTATAACTTGTATTTTATTGGTGAACAAATACATAGTATACAGAGTAGACAATATATGCATACCGAATACAAACTAACATGTATTGTGATCCTTCAATCACGCATATTAGATTTGCACGGCTTTTCAAGCCCTACTCGGCCGTGTGAGTGAAGGGGAGCAAATAATAATAATACAGAGAGAAAAAAAAGGGGGAGGGGGGTAGAAGGGAAAGGGGAGGAGATATGGGTAATAGGTAGGGGAGGACACGACGGAGCTAACTTTTCCTGAGGTTGCAGCTATGACCTAAGGAATGTAGTGCTATCTCTAAAGCTCTATTACACTTTAAGTAGTTGATCTCAGCGTGTATGTGGGGTTAATTGCTTTACCTTTCAGGAGGAGAACGCATCTCTTACTATCATAGCCAAATTGTGTCACGCTCTACCCCGTGGATGTCTGTCTGTGCCAACCAAGGGGTCCAGACTTTTAGGAAATTGTCGCCAGTGTCATTAACTAAACTTGTTAACTTTTCCATCTGGCAAATAAACCAAATACGATTCCGAATCTTTGGTATAATTGGAATATCAGGGCGTTTCCATAATGCTGCGATCTCACACCGTGTTGCACTTGCGAAATGTGCAATTAATTTTTTATGTGACTTTGATAGACCCTTCAATGGTCTGTTCAAAAGAAACAGCCAAAGGTCTGGGGGAATAGAGAGGTCAAAAATCCTCAGGATCCAATTTCTGATTTTTTCCCAGATTTGGGATATCAGCGGGCAAGACCACAGCATATGTAACAGGTCAGCTGTTCCTCCGCATTGTTTGGGGCTCAGTGGGGAGGACCCTGGTGCGAACTTAGATAATTTGAGTGGGGTGAGGTACCATCTCATAAGAACTTTATATGCGTTCTCCTTCAGTGTTGTGCATATGGAACATTTTGCTGTGGCTAAGAATATGGAGTCCCAATCCTCCTCCTCTAGGGTTTCCCCTAAGTCTATCTCACATTGGTTTTGGAAAGAAGGTGTTTGTTGTTTGTATGTAGCAGGTTCGACTACCTCTCCGTAGATCGTAGATATAAGTCCCTTAGTGTCGGTTTCTGCCCGGCAGAGCTTTTCGAATTTCGTCAGGGTAGGGTATGGGGCGGATTTGTTATAAAATGCTCTAATCTGGAGGTATTTATTAAATTCTGTATGGGGAATGTTTTTTTCTAGTCTGATATGGTCGAATGTTTTGATTTTTAGATTATATCCTTACATATCCTTGAATCTATGATATCCTTTCAGTTTCCAGATAGAACTATTGCTACCAATTAGGCCAGGTGCAAAACTCGGGTTGTTCCAAATGAGGGAAATCAGAGAGCATCCTGATGTGAGTGAGTTTTTGATTCTCGTTGCTTCCCAAACCGATAGAGAGTTGGTCATTGAGGTGAGCGGCAGGGTAGCGGGTTTCCTCGCTGTTTTAAGTAACCAAATCAGGCTGCTGAACTCTAATGGGGAGCAAGCAGCACTTTCTAAATCCACCCATCTCTTCAATGTGGGGTCTGAATGCCATTGTATAATATGACTTAATTGAGCCGCTTTATAGTATAATAAAAGGCAGGGTACCGCTAAGCCAACAGCTAAGGTAGGTCTTTCATATTTAATTTATTAACTCTCGGTTTTTTCCCTCCCCAGATAAAGTTAGATATTGCCGACTGAAGGGGAAGTACATCCTTCAGTTTGAGTGGCACTGGTAGTGTCTGGAAGAGGTATAGGATATGGGGAAGTACATTCATTTTAACGCTATGTATCCTACCTATCCAAGAAATCTTCTTGGAAGACCATCTGATTAGGTCTTGTTTTAAAGTCCAAATTAGGTTGGGATAGTTTGCATTATAGATGCTTTTTGCATCTTTGGTGATATGAATCCCTAGGTATTTTGTAGACTTCTTTTGCCAATTGAATTTGAAATGTAGTTTCAGTAGTTTCTCTGTATGTCTAGGGAGATTGATATTCAGAGCTTCAGATTTGGATTGGTTTATTTTGAACCCAGAGACCTTGGAGAATTTGTCTAGTAGGTAAAATAGATTTGGTAATGAGGTGAGGGGTTTTGAGATGATTTAAAGGATATCGTCTGCATACAGGGCCGCTTTTTGGGATTGAGCGTATGCGTTAAACACTGAGATATCCGGATTATCTCGAATGCGTGCTGCCAGAGGTTCGATTCATAGGGCAAACAGGAGGGGAGATAGCGGGCATCCCTGTCTTGTGCCACTTTGAATTTGAAATGGGAGTGAGGGGAAGCCCTGATGTATAACCATGGCAGTTGGGCCTGAGTATAGCGACATAATCGCTCCACTCACCCGATCCCCGAAGCCAAATGCTGCTAGCGTCTCTTTTAGATATGGCCAGTCAATCCAATCAAAAGCTTTTTCGGCGTCCAGACTTAATAACATGGTTGAGCATTATTTTTATTTGCCAATTCTAGCAGATCAATAAATCGCCGGGTGTTATCCGCTGCCTGCCTCCCCTTGATGAAGCCGACCTGATCTGGATGTACTGCTGCGGCCGAGTTTATTCGAGCATTTGCCCGTTCTCGGCCGCAGCAGTTACCTGGCGCGCGCCGGAGGGTGCCGGGCGCGCGCCGAAGCAGCGGAGGAGAGGCCCGCCGATCGCGGCTTCCCCCTCTCCTCTCCGAGTCCGCCGGGTCCCCCGGAACCCCCTGCCGCCGTCCCCCACATCGCGGGACACCAGGGCTCCCTCGGGGAGCCCTGGATGCGCGTGCAGGGGGCGCAGGCACCCGATGACGCGTGACCGCGCATCGGTGACGCGCGGCACGCCGAGGGGATGCCACTTGCAAGCCGGGAAATCTCCCGGCTTGCGGAACTGGCCACACTTCAATAAAGTGTGTCGCCAGTGTATTAGTCTGGGTTGGATTAGACTTAACTGTTGGCCAACAGTTTAGCATAGATTTTAATATCGGTATTGATTAAGGAAATTGGCCTATAGCTTTTACAATTCAGCGGATCCTTGCCAGGCTTGTGTATTAGTGATATAGACACCCGTAGCTTATCCCCAGAGATTGGAGCTCCTGCTAATATAGCGTTGAACATGTGGAGCAGCCGTGGGGAAAGTGAATTAGAGAACTTCTTATAGTATAGCCCTGAGAAACCATCTGGCTCTGGTGCTTTTGATGGTTTAAGTTCTTTAATGGCCTGTGACACTTCTTCTAATGTGAAGTCGGCGCCCAGAACATTTCTGTCCTGCTCTGTCAATCTCCCTAGCTTTTAGCTAGCCAAGAAATCTCTTAGTGCTCTGCTCGTGTTGTTATTATGTGCCACTTTCTTTCCGTCATATAGGGAACCATAAAATTAACCAAATTCTTCTACTATCTTTTTAGGGTTGGCCGTTTGTATACCCGATTTTAAGCGTATAGCTTGGATGTTAAACTTAGATTGCCTATCTTTTAGCGCTCGAGCTAGCATCGTATCCGGCCTGTTAGCTTTTTCATAAAACTTCCTCTTGGACCAACTCAGGGAGTTATCCGCCCTGACGTCAGTAACATATTCAGTTCAATTTTTGTATCTTTTAGATCCTATGTTGTTTGTGGATCAGGGTTGGTCTTGTGGTTTAAGAGAAGAGAATTGTAAATTAATATTCTCTACTCCATACACGTAGGAATCTTCTCCAGTACTCGGATCGATTTATCACCCCCGGGAGGACTTTTTCCCACTGTTATGGCGCTGGAAAAGAGACGAGCAGCTAGGAGGAGAAGTAATTGAGTCGGACACCAGTGAGCGTTGTCAAAAACCTCTCCTGTTTATTAAACGATTACAGTCTGGTTTTATAGGCGAGCGAGCAAAGTGTATACGTGCAAAGCTTACTTCCCTTATTCTATGCTTATCTTCAAAGTGACAGATGGAAAGTTACATTTTGGGAATTCATAGTTTGGCCAGTCTGGGGCACAGGGGCACAGATCGTAATTCTTGCTTGAAGTGCTGAGACCGTACATAAATTTCAGTTATGCCTTCTTGGCTAAAACTTCCTGTTACTTTATTCCGGAACTACAGTATGTCTGAACATATATAGTTCATAAATGCAGCCAACATTCAGTGGGTAAAAGGTTAGTTAACATCAGACTAAAAGCATAATGGCAGTGTTAGTATAAAATGGTTATATAGCAGGCAAAATGGAGTCCCCCCTGATATACACATTATCAAGAATGTAGTTTGGAGCGTTTTCATTTTTGAGTCCCTTTCTCATTTTCGCGTAGCTGTGATGCTAATTAATATGCCCCTTAAGGTTGCTTTATGTGCCTCCCAAAGAACCATATAGGATTCCACAGAGCCTGTGTTTATCTTGAAAAATTGAACTATTTCTTGATCTATTGCGTCACAGATTTCAGGTATCTTGAGAATAGACTCGTTAAGTTTCCAGTTTGCACCTGGCCGATTGGCCTGGATATTGTTGCACCTTAGCTCTATTGGTGCATGGTCAGACCATGAAATATCATGGATCTCTGTATGAGAGACCATAGGAACCAGGTGGCACGAAACAAAGAGGTAGTTAATTCTGCTGTATGAGGTATGTGGGTGGGAATAAAATGTATAATCTCTGGTAGATGGATGGAGCTCCCTCCATATATCCACTAATTGGGTATCTTTTAGGCCTCTGTGTGGAGCGGTTTGCGCCTTTTTATTATCAGATTCACCTCCCCCTGATCTGTCTATTGCCAATTGCAATGTTATATTGCAGTCCCCTGCCACTATGACGCAGCCTTTAGCTACTGAATTTAGTATTCTGAAAAACTTATCAAAGAAAGTTGCGTCTTGTATACAGGGGGCGTAGAGGGAGGCCAAAGTGATAGGCTGTTCGTGGATCATTCCTGATAGAATGATAAAGCGGCCTTCAACATCTTGTTTGATTGTCTGGGCGACAAATGGTAGTCTATTACTAAACAGAATGGCTACCCCTCTTTTTTTGACTGAGGCTGATGAAGTGAAAAATTGGGAGAAGCCCTTGTCTAAGAATTTAGGTGGGTTATTCTTACTGAAGTGTGTCTCCTGCAAGAACAACACGTCCGCCTGTTTTCTCTTATAGTCCGTAAAAGCTAATTTTCTTTTGATTGGACTATTTAAGCCTTTTACATTGTGAGATATTAAGGTTAACACCATGTGTTATGGTAAAAGAAGTAACTAGTGTAAAGACCCATATACTCACCTTTAACCATCTCACATACAAACCTAGTATACATGTATATAGTGCATACAGTACAGCATACAAATAGTAAACATATAGCATATGTACAGTATACATACATACACAGCACACACATAGCATACACACATATACAGCATGTATACAGCACACAGCATACACCCATTATATATTACATAGCACATGTATGTATTCATTTATAATCCTAATTTTTTTTGTAAAATTACAAAAAATAACATTGCGATACTTTAACCGAAAAGCTGGGGACCTGGTTATGCGCCCTTTCAACCTTAGCTGAAGAGCATTTAATGAAGACTGGTTATACCACCTAACAACTCTAGCCCAAGACCGCAAACAATGGAGACACATTTCCGTAGAAGTTGCCTATACCCACCCTGGGTGAAGAGGCGAAAACAAAAAAAACAGGCATATATATATATATATATATATATATATATATATATATATAAATATATATATATATATATATATATATATATATATATATATATATATATATTACGATACATCAGCTTAAATGGGCTCCATGTGAATGGATATTCCAGGCATAAGGTGACACATTGTGTGCTCATTTACATGTCATCTTCCAGAATCCCTTGCTGCAGTGTAAGCACTGGGAGTGGGAGCATGTATTTTAATAATATTGTGCGGGAATAGGGGGTACCCTGAGCTGAACCGCATTGATTTGTGGCTCAGGGACCCCCTGCTTCCCGGGTTATCGGGCACCAGTGTAGCCGCCATCTTTATAGCATCCCATACCCGACATGCCCGCTATAAAGATGGCGGCGACACTGGCACCGATGCCCCAAACCGGGGCATGTAACTCGGGAAACAGGGGGTCTCTGAGCCACAAATCAATGCGGTTCAGCTCAGGAGACCCCCTACTCCCGCACAATATTATTAAAATACATTAATGCTGCTTCATTGCCATAGCCGCTAGGCAATGAAGGGGTTAAGACATAATAGCATGTTTATTGGGGACAATTGCCCCCAATAAACATTGTAATAAACAACATACACCCCTGTGCCCCCAACAATCCCTACACCCCCATTATACATATTACATTTTTGGGATGCACAGCAATGATACTATAGGCCGGCGGTGGCCCTCGGGTGTTCCCCGCAGGCCTGCAGTACCAATTCTGTGCCCCCCCCCCTAAAATAAAAAAAATACATAAATACTTTAAAATAAATACAACCCCCCCCCTTACACATATAGTATAGTAATGGGCAAAATTACTATTATCCACATATGGATAATTGTGAATTTGCCCATTTAAAATACATAGAGCACAATAAATACAATAAATACAAATAGTACTCACCCATGTCCGGCTGCCACGATGAAGGCCATCCTCATCTTCATCACCATCCATGGCCTCCTCCGATGCTGCAAAACATAAAAAAGAATAACAAAAGCCAATGTAATGTCCCCTAACCCCTTAATCACCTTAGTGGTCATTAACCACTATAGACATTAAGGGGTTAACCCACCCTCACCCACCACTCGGGAGGCCTATACAACCTCCCCCACTACCCCCCCACCCGTGAGGCCTAACCACCCACTACCACAGGGAGGCCTACCCAACCTGGCTTGGAGACAATACCCCCTCCCCATCCCCGTTAACCACAATAAACATGACAATATTTAATAAATAATACATAACTCACCCCCTGTGCCCCTTCATAAATACATGATTTATTATTTTACATACAGGGTTAATACCCCAGGCCCACGGGAGTCCCCGGTGGCTCTGCCGGGTGTCCGTAGGCCTCACAGTGGCCCCGCAAAAGGTTTCAAACAGGTCTGGAGGCCTAATGGTGGTCCCTGGCAGGCGCCGTGGTCCTCCAGGTGGTTTCTGCGGGTCACCGTGGGCCCAAAGTGGGGTCTCCACAGGTAGGCCCGCGGGTGTCTGGGGGGCCCCGGGTCAGCCCCACAGGTATCTGAGGGTCCTTGGGTGGTTCCCATCGGGTCTGGGGGCCCTCGGTGGTCCCTACAGGTTCGCGGTGCCCCCACAGCAGATGTGGGGCCACTGGGTCTTCCCCGCAGGTGTCCCCCGTGGACACGCCAGCCTTGTACCCGTGTGACGTCCGAGGAGACCTCAGTTGGTCTCCAGAGGTCCCCACAAACTTAAGGAACCAACCCTGTATTTAAAAAAAATAAACCTGTCCTATACATTTAAATAAATAAATTCCCCCCCCCCCCTCCCACCACACACATACAGTACAGTAATGGGCAAAATAACTATTATCCAGATATGATTAGAATAGATTATTTGTCCATTATTAAACACATAAACAAGCATAATAAAATAAATATAGTTCTACTAACCTCATCAATACGAAGTGTCCGTTCGCCAGCAAATTCCCTCTGTCCTCCGTTGCCAACAAAATACATAGCCAAAACATTGCAAATACATTCTGATATCAATTAACCCCTTAATCACTTTATCGGTTAATAACCGCAAAGTTAATGAAGGGGTTAAGCCACCCTGGCCCTATACCCACCTTTCACCCATTAATTTGTACAGTGGCTTCATCATGCAAATATATATATACACACACATGATTAACCAATATACAAAGACGTCATTTGCAGTCCCGCCACATCTATCGTCCCCGGAGGGAACCAAAGTTCATCTGTTGGTGTGTGACCAGGGAGAGGAGTTGCGGTGAGCCCGATTTCATGAGTTCCTGTTTGACGGTGAACCACGAGGACAATATATATACCTCTTTACCATCAGAAACCTGTTTTGACCACTAGGGGGAGAACTGTACACTATATCACATTTCCACAACTATAGTGGTTATATTACCTTACACATTTATTCCCTACAGCATGTTCATCTGGAACTTAAGCCTATGTACACATGCTACCATTAGTGGCATGTATATCTTGATGTTTCATCTGTATCAAGACTATTATCATGCTCAATATGCCAGTTTGTGTGTTACTTTAAAATAACTGATTTGTTTGGTTATTTATGTATTTACTCACACTGTGTTACTATATCTACCTAATTACATGATACACTGTCTCTCTTAAATAACCCCCTCATCTGTGTGGGAATAACCCCCCTCCTCCCAACTCCCCATTTGTGGGTGGATACAGCACAGAGCAACAAGCCGTGTCTGTTAATTACAGACAGGCAACACCAGAGATCAGTCTTTACTGTTTGCTCCTCCCCCTCACTAGAGGGTATATGGACACTTGAGTGTGTAGCCCCTCCCCCTGAAGAAGTGTCTCACGACACAAAACGATCATTGGGTGCTGTGACGTCACGTCGTGGCATCCGCATGAGGTCTGGTGTTAGTCAGCGGTTGTAGCGTCCACATCCTCACAGCAGCAAAGGCAGCAGATGTTTATATTATTCACGGCTACTCATAGCCTGTCTTGTACTCACTTTCTGTGATCCCTTGGTACTATTTGCAACATAGTTGTATTAATGTGTACTCAGTCTGCTACTTTAGTGTGTTACACATTACACTGAGCTGCTGTCTGTGGTTGATGGTGTTATTTAAATGGATGATATACATACAGTGCTTACTATTGCCTATTTGTCCTATCATTACTGAGTGATATATTTGGCAACTTTATTGTATGACACCATTTACCATCCAGCTACTTTATAGTGATTTATGGAGGGCTACATTAGAGTGTGACAAGAGCGTTTGGTTCGCTGTGCATTTAACCCTGTCATTACTAGCCAGCACTTTCACTAACTGCACTAGCACCTCCCAGCTTGGGGAATATTTTATTCTACGTTTTAACTCACTTATACATACTTTTCATCTGTTTCGGCGTATTGATATCCTAATAAACATTTTAATTGTCATTTTAACAGGTTAGACGTCCTGTCGCCATATAGCCCTGCCTTTTGTGGGTGACTGGCATCAGTTAGGCTCCTCTAAGGATTACTATATCCTCCCTACTATTCATTATTGTTGCACCATGAGTGCATGCTAAGAAGGGACTTATGTGACCTCGGTCAACATCTTTTTGCATTCTATTTTTATTTGTGCATGTTTTTGTTAACCCTTAAACATTTCTTTGTATATTGGATAATCATGTGTATAGATATATATTTATGAGCAATTGCTCATGTAATGTGAGCTTGAGATAAAAGGTGGCACTGTGTGCTCATTTGCATGTCATTTCCCAGAATCCCTTGCTGCAGTGGAAGTGCTGTGTGCTGGGCGATAATGGTGAAAGACAGGGTTGCAGACCTGTCTAAGACATGCAAATGAATATACAAGAATATTTACAGTTGCTATATATATATATTTGCATGATGAAGCCACTGTACAAATGAATGGGTGAAGGGTGGGTATCGGGCCAGGGTGGCTTAACCCCTTCATTACCTCTGTGGTCATTAACCGATAAAGTGATTAAGGGGTTAATTTATATCAGAATGTATTTGCAATGTATTGGCTATGTATTTGTTGGCAACGGAGGACTGAGGGAATTTGCTGGCGAAGTGGCTTCATATTGATGAGGTTAGTAGAACTTTATTTATTTTATTATGCTAGTTTATGTGTTTAATAATGGACAAATAATCTATTATCCATATTTGGGTAATAGTTATTTTGCCCATTACTGTACTGTATGTGTGTGGCGGGGGGGGGGGGGGTATTTATGTATATAAAAGTATAGGACAGGTTTAATTTTTTTAAATACAGGGTTGGTTCCTTAGGTCTGTGGGACCTCTGGAGACCACCTGAGGTCTCCTCGGACTTCACACAAGTACAAGGCTGGCGTGTCAACGGGGGACACCTGCGGGGAAGAACCGGTGGCCCCACATCTGCTGTGGGAGCACCGCAGACCCATAAGGACCACCCGAGGGCCCCCAGACACCCATGAGAACTACCCGAGGCCCCTCAGACACCTGTGGGTCTGACCCGGGGCCCCCAGACACCCATGGGCCTACCAGTGGAGACCCCATTTTGGGCCCACGGTGACATGCGGGGACCACCTGGTGGACCACAGCGCCTGTCAGGGACCACCCGTAGGCCTCCAGACCCTGTGTGAAACCCTTTGCTAGGCCACTAGTGTATGCGGACACCCGTCAGGACTACCGGGGACTCCTGTGGGCCTGGGGTATAAACCCTGTATGTAAAATAATAAATCATGTATTTATGGGGGGGCACAGGAGGTGGGTTATGTATTTAATAAATATAATGATGTTTATTGTGGGGATGTGAATTGTTTTTATTGTGGGTACTGGGGGTGGGGGAAGGGGGTATTGGCCCCAAGGGCATGTTGGTAGGACTCCCACCTGGGTAGCGGGTGAGGGTGGTTAGGCTTCACGGGGTGGGTAGTGGGGGAGGGTATTTAGGCCTCCCGATTTGTGGGTAAGGATGGGGTAACCCCTTAATGACTGCAGCGGTTAATAACCGCTATGGTGATTAAGGGGTTAGGGAACATTACATTGGCTCTTTTTATTCTTGTTTATGTTTTGCAGCATCAGAGGGGGCATGGACGGTGATGAAGATGAGGGTGGCCTTCATCGTGGCAGCCGGACAAGGGTGAGTGCAATATGTATTTATTATATTTATTGTTCTTTATGTCTTTTAAATGGGCAAATGCACTATTATCCATTTGTGGATAATAGTAATTGTGCCCATTACCATACTGTATGTGTTGGGGGGGGTGTATTTATTTATGTGTTTTTTAATTATTTTTGGGGGGCACTGAATTGGTACTGCAGGCCCGCAGAAACACCTGCGGGTAACACCCAAGGGCCACCGCCAGCCTATAGTAACATTGCTGTGCATATACTGTATGTACTGTATGTTAGGGGGGTATAGGGGTTGTTGGTGTGATATATATATATATATATATCAAAACAAGCAGAAAATGAAGTAGCGCCTCTATAATATCCTGACTACAGTGAATAGTAGAAGAACCAATTGCTAATCATGAATGTGTTTAGTGGGGCGGCTAGATATTGGCTAATACACATTTATACAGACAATAAAATAATACAATAGTTGATGCAATCTCTAAACAATTGATCACTATAAAAAGTACATGTATATGAATCTAAAAATATTTAATGTGTTAAAAAATGAAAAAAGTACCAAAAAATGAAAAATAAAAATAAAAGATGAAAAAACCTTCAATATATAAAGTCCTGTTCCAATGTCAATAATGCCAGGTTCCTGCAGCCCATTCCAAAGGGATCACCAGTCCCTAATCATATCTGGAAAAAAGGAAAGAGAAAGAAACAGGCGCACCTAGTGCATTAACATAATAAAAATTGTATTAAAGGAACATAAAATCTATCAAATGCCCACTCACAAAAGTACAGCAATCAATAGCATGTATGAGATAGGCTCTCATGTGCCAACAGCTCGATCATCAGCGTCCGGCTCAGGTCAATGGCGTCGTCACGTGACCCTCCTTCGTGCAGCCGAAACCGGAAACGGAACACCTCGCATTCAGTGTTCAGCGAGAGAGATTCCTCCAGGAAACAATGCCGTGAAAGTCCTTTGTATGGTTGTAAAACAGCCGTGAAGACACACACGAGAGCTAAAATCTGTCTGCGAGCAGCAACAATGTTCGTGGGCAAATGGTTGCCGCAACTAGATTTTGTTCGACAAATCACCCAAAAATCTACTCTCCCAACCAAAAAATCTACTTGCCACCTAGTCCCGCCCCCAACCCCGCCCCTAGTCCGACCCCCAACCCTAGTCCCGCCCCCGCTTTAAAATAAAATATATAAATAAAATACATTTAATAAATTCCTAGTCAGAACAACATTCGTTTTTGACATAAATGTATTTATTGTATTACATTATACTACAATTAGTCCTTGTTATGTGTGTGTGTGTGTGTGCGTAAATGTCGGATCTAGAAATAAAAGCCCGGTGTGAATGACTAGTTTCCTGAACCCCTTAACCAGTGTCTGGACGTCCCCGCTTCACAATATCTAAAGCAGCAATCCCGCCTGGGATCTTACCTGATCCGCAGTCCCTCAATGTCCAGGTACCCTCATTCCCGCAATGTTATATATTGGAGGGGATGTGTTCCCTACCTCTCTTCTGGGTTAGGGGGGGTTCCAATGTCTTCCGTGTGAAGCTTGAGTCAGAACTGGAAGAAAGCAGTATAGGTTATTTCGGTGAAGTATAGGGCAAGTAAGATATATAGGGTAAATAAGAGATCCAGAGCGTGGGGGGGAGAGAGAGAGAGAGAGAGAGTGTGGGGGGGAGAGACAGAGCGTGTTGGGGGGGAGAGAGAGAGAGAGAGAGAGTGTGGGGGGAAGAGAGAGTGTGGGGCGAGAGAGGGAGAGAGAGTGTGGGAGGAGAGAGAGTGGGAGGGAGAGGGAGAGAGAGTGTGGGGGGGAGAGAGAGAGAGTGTGGGGGGGAGAGAGATAGTGTGGGGGGGAGAGAGAGAGTGTGGGGGAGAGAGAGAGAGAGTGTGGGAGAGAGAGAGAGTGTGGGGGGGAGAGAGAGAGTGGGGGGGGGAGAGACAGAGAGTGTGGGGGGGAGAGACAGAGAGAGTGTGGGGGGAGAGAGAGAGAGTGTGGGGGAGAGAGAGAGAGTGTGGGAGAGAGAGAGAGTGTGGGGGAGGAAGAGAGAGAGAGTGTGGGGGGGAGATAGAGAGAGTGTGGGGGGGAGATAGAGAGAGTGTGGGGGGGGAGATAGAGAGAGTGGGGGGGAGAGAGAGAGTGGGGGGGAGAGAGAGAGAGAGTGGGGGGGGAGAGATAGAGTGGGGAGGAGAGAGAGAGAGAGTGGGGAGGAGAGAGAGAGAGTGGGGGGGAGAGAGAGAGAGTGTGTGGGGGAGAGAGAGAAAGAGAGTAGGGGAGAGAGAGAGAGTGGGGAAGAGAGAGAGTGTGTGGGGGAGAGAGAGAGTGTGTGTGGAAAGAGAGAGAGTGTGTGGGGAGAGAGAGAGTGTGGGAGGGAGAGAGAGAGAGTGTGTGGGGGAGAGAGAGAGTGTGGGAGAGAGAGAGAGTTTGGGGGGGGAGAGAGAGAGTGTGGGAGAGAGGGAGAGAGTGGGGGGGAGAGAGAGAGTGTGGGGGGAGAGAGAGAGTGTGGGGGGGAGAGAGAGCGTGTGGGGGGGAGAGAGAGTGTGGGGGGGAGAGAGAGAGTGTGGGAGGGAGAGAGAGAGTGTGGGAGGGAGAGAGAGAGAGTGGGGAGGGAGAGACAGAGAGTGGGGGGGAGAGAGAGAGAGAGTGGGGGGGAGAGAGAGATTGAGTAGGGGAGAGAGAGAGAGTGGGGGAGAGAGAGAGTGTGGGGGAGAGAGAGAGAGTGTGTGGGGGAGAGAGAGAGTGTGTGGGGAGAGAGAGATAGTGTGTGGGGGAGAGAGTGTGTGAGGAGAGAGAGAGTGTGTGGGGGAGAGAGAGAGAGAGTGTGGGGGAGAGACAGTGTGGGGGAGAGAGAGAGAGAGAGTGTGTGGGGGAGAGAGAGAGAGTGTGTGGGGGAGAGAGAGTGTGTGGGGGAGAGAGAGAGTGTGTGGGGGAGAGAGAGAGTGTGGGGGGAAGACACAGAGGGGAGAAACGGTGGGTGATACACAGAGTTGGGGGGTGACTGACTGGGGGGGGTGACTGACTGTGGGGGGTGACTGACTGGGGGGAAGACTGACTGGGGGGGGGTGACTGACTGGGGGGTGACTGACTGGGGGGTGTGACTGACTGGGGGGGTGACTGACTGGAGGGGGGTGACTGACTGGGGGGGTGACTGACTGGGGGGGTGACTTACTGGGGGGGGTGACTGACTGGGGGGGTGACTGACTGGGGGGGAGAGGTTACTGATTGTGGGGGAGAGGTTACTGATTGGGGGAGAGGTTACTGATTTGGGGGGAGAGGTTACTGATTGGGTTGGGGGGGAGAGGTTACTGATTGGGGGGGAGGTTACTGATTGGGGGTGAGGTTACTGATTGGGGGTGAGGTTACTGATTGGGGGGGTACCTCTGGTGTCACACACACACACACACACACACACACACACACACACACACACACACACACACACACACACACACACACACACACACACACACACACACACACACACTGTCTGTGACACACTGTCTGTCACACACACTCTCTGTGACACACATACACAAACACACTTCTGTGACACACACACACACTGTCTGACACACACACACACACACACACTCTCTGTGACACACACACACACACACACACTCTCTGTGACACACACACACACACACACACACACACACACAATGTCTAACACTCACACACACACACACTGTCTGTGACACACTGTCTGTCACACACACTCTCTGTGACACACATACACAAACACACTTCTGTGACACACACACACACTGTCTGACACACACACACACACACACACTCTCTGTGACACACACACACACACACACACACTCTCTGTGACACACACACACACACACACACACACACACACAATGTCTAACACTCACACACACACACACACACACACACACACAATGTCTGACCCACACACACACACACACACAATGTCTGACACACACACACACACACACACACACACACACACACACACACACACACACACACACTGTCTGTCACACACACACACACACACACACACAATGTCTGACACACACACAATGTCACACACACACACACACACACACACACACACACACACACACACACACACACACACACACACACACACACACACACACACACACACACTGTCTGTCACACACACACACACACACACACACACACACACACACACACACACACACACACACACACACACACACACACACACACACACACACACACACACACACACACACACACACACACACAGACACACACACACACACACACACACAATGTCTAACACACACACACACAATGTCTAACACACACACACACACACACACACACACACACACAATGTCTGACCCACACACACACACACACAATGTCTGACACACACACACACACACACACACACACATTGTCTGTCACACACACACACACACACACACACACACACACACACACACACACACACACACACACACACACACACACACACACACACACACACACAATGTCTGACACACACACAATGTCACACACACACACACACACACACACACACACACACACACACACACACACACACACACACACACTGTCTGTCACACACACACACACACACACACACACACACACACACACACACACACACACACACACACACACACACACACACACACACACACACACACACACACACACACACACAGACACACACACACACACACACACACACACACAATGTCTAACACACACACACACAATGTCTAACACACACACACACACACACACACACAATGTCTGACCCACACACACACACACACAATGTCTGACACACACACACACACACACACACACACACACACACACACACACACACACACACACACACTGTCTGTCACACACACACACACACACACACACACACACACACACACACACACACACACACACACACACACACACACACACACACACAATGTCTGACACACACACAATGTCACACACACACACACACACACACACACACACACACACACACACACACACACACACACACACACACACACACACACACACACACACACACACACACACACACACACACACGTTAGCAGCACCCAGACTAATAACACATAAACCAGATAACCACTAAGACCACTACATGCAACTCTCAAGGGTTAAGAGCAACACCTTTAGGACCACTTGCATGCAACGAGTGACCCTACTCACCTCCTTGATCTTGTCCCTCTTCTCCCTCACTTCTGGGTCCTCCGGCTCCTTCCCCACCGCCCCCTCCGGCGGCCTGAACACCATACCTGGCTGCCCGCCCTGGCCTCCGTGCCTGCTCACCAGGGAGCTCGCTTGCTGCGGATGACCCCGGGCACTGGCGTGGGGCTGCCCTGCCTCCTGCGCCTCTGAGCTCGATCCTGATGCGGCATGTGCCTCAGAGCTGGCCATCGTGGGATGTGGAAGGGTGGGGGGGGGCAGGAAGAAGGCTCAGCAGCTCGGAGAGCTCGTGCTGAAGCGGTGCGGGCTGCGGAAGAACACGCGCTCAGCTGCTTGAGGCGAGTCCGGGCAGAAGATGGCCCCGATGCGCTGAACAGCAGCAGGCACAATTCTCCCCTCAGCTCTCACTGGCACACCCCAGGCCCAGCAGGAGCCACCGCGCCCCCGTGACCCCTCATCCAGTGGCAACAGGCTGCCACAAGGCATCGCTCACACGGCCACCTGCTCTACGCTAGAACCAGCGGCGGCGACCGCTAAGATTCGGGAGGTGGGAGGGGCAGCTGCCGGACTCCGGTCCAAGTGACTAGAGATTTGCAGGAGGAGGGAGGGCACGCGGGTGTATCGCTGCTCGGCGGTGCACCGCTATGACATGCACATGTGTCCTCTGGGCAGGCAAGCAGACAGCTAGGACTACTTTGTGACTTCTTCAGTGCAGGCTGACTGCTAGGACGCTGGTGTTCCCCCCCCCCCCCCCTCGGTGGAGGCAGCAGACCTAGGTTTGCCCAGGCAGCACCTCCCCGCAGGTGATAGATAATAAAGTTTATTAAACATGCATGTTCTACTGGGGCTCCAGACTATTACAGGATAAATATGGCCCTTTATTTCAATTCAATACTACCATGGCAGCTCTTTGCAATCCGGGCCGGTGCCGTTTGACAATACAGCTTTGTGGTTACCATGGTAACATTGTGTCATGACGAGCCACGCACGATGACGTCATCACGTCATACTCCGGTCTCTTTACGGCTGTTCCTCTGAGCACCACCTGACTTTGTAGACCAACCAGGTCAGTTGTTATGCTTTCCCAGTAACCAAGATGCAGCACCTTAACGAGTGCACGCCTATATGTCACATCTGGCCCATATTTTAATCTACTTTGGCGCCAATTTACTCTGCTTACAACCCCTATAAATGCTTGCTCATTCCTCCTCTCACCACTCCCCGAAGAAGACGGTTTCTAGTCGAAACGCGTTGGAGTGGGAGTCTGCTGAGGGGGGCCCCTACCTTCCTTTACCTGACACGAGGCTTTGACCTATCCTTCTGCCCGTGATACCCCTACAGTGAGTGGTGATGTATATGTCACATTGCTACTTGTATTCTCTTTGTATCCACTCCATGCAACCATTTATAACGATTGTATGGTGACTTTTCTAATGTGGATACACTTATTTTCAGTGTGGGTTCTTACTCTACAGGTGTGCTTTTACAGAGCTCCCTGCGTCCTGTGCATGTCAGTATTGGTTCTATGCTTAGACCCTTGCCTCCAGGTTCACAGTGTTTGGTAGAGCTGAGCCCCCCTCATCTTTTAACTTTATCCCCTGATTTAACTCACTTTAATAAAAAAAAATATTTACACTTTAAGGTATGTCCGTGTGCTTTCTATAAGGTTGCTTTCTCTGTTGGTTCCACATTATTTCAACCATTAGCACCACTGTTGAGTATGATTTATATTACTTATTGACAGTTGTTGTGGACACTAGTGACTTTTAGTGTTGAGCGATATTTCTGTGTGTTTCATCATATATATATATATATATATATATATATAATATTTATATATATATATTTTTTTTTGTGGGGCTGTTGTGTGTTTATTTTTTTAATTGTGGATAGCGGGTGTGGGCAAAGTGGGTATTAGCCCCAACGTTGGCTGTTAAGGGCTTGCGGGTGGGTAGCGGGAGGGCTTAACCCCTTCATGACCGTAGCAGTATTAACCGCTAAGGTAAAGAATGGTAAACCCCCCGCAAGCCCTAAAAAGCCACCAAGGGCCAAATACCCCCTTCACCCACCCCCGTTACCCACAATAAACCTGGCATGGCTGGTTAACCCCTTCATTGCCTTAGCAGTTAGCCGCTAAGGTAATGAAGTGGGCTGTAAATGAATTTTTCCTGCCTCGGATGCATGCCGGGGGCCTCCGGTGCTGGTATTAATGAGTATCAGCTCCGGAGACCCCAGGCATCAATCCCAGGCAGGAAAAAGGCCTGATTTTTTCTAAGTGCCATCCGCCCTTGCCGATGCTTCTCCCTCACCAAGAAGCGAACTTGAGTTGCTGTGATGGATTGGTGTGAAAAATCTCCATTCTAGTGCAGCGAGAAGCAGCACAAAGCTACTCTGGGCTACTAGAATTGAGCGGGTTTGAAAACATGCCTAGTAGCGGCGAAAAGTGCCTTTTCGCTACGCCTCTGGCGAAAAAAAAACGCCTAATAACTTGGCGTTTTTTTCGCTTTTCGCCAAGTTCTCGGGGCTTACTGAATCGTGGTACCAGTAGGCATTTTTGGTGCAAAACAGGCGAAGAGTGCCTTTTTGCCGCTGACTGCATGACCCCCTAACATTCAGGGACCATTGACACCTCAAGTCATGAATTGCATACTGCACAGGGGGGAGGGATAAGTTTCAGTCACAGATAACATTCCAAGATGCACTGTTTGTAACTTAAACCTTTTGTGCTTTATTCATTGTAACATCGGCAGAAAAAGAGATCAGTGTATTTCTAAAGCATTTTGTTAGCCACAGAATGGTATTGTCTATTCATTTTTTAATTATATATATATATATATATATATTATATATATATATATATATATATATATACATATATATACATACATGTAGATGTATCAGTACCGTGTTAGCCGAGCTTCAATAATCAAAAAATAAATAGATGATACCGTTCTGTGGCTAACGAAATGCATTTATTTGTGCGAGCTTTCGAGATACACTGATCTCTTTTTCCGGCGATGTTAAAATGAATGAAGCAAGCAAAAGCTATATGATAAACAGTGTCTATTGGAATGTTATCTGTGCTGGTCCTTCCCCCGGTGGATGTGTTTTATAGCTAGAGGTGTCAAAAGGTTCCTAAAAGCAAGCGATGAAAGAGTGTGTATGTGTATCAGTGTGAATTAACATGAATGGAGAGCCCACAGTATATACAGTGCTTTACAAAAGGTGTGTGTGGAGTGGGAGCGGATATTCATGGTGTGGGTGGATGTGGAAATGTGAGAGTTAGTAGAATAACTAAAAGTGTGTGTGGATACTGTGTGGTCCCTATTGGTGTATAGGGATGGAAAACAAGGAGTATAAGTATGTGTGAGAGACAGCTGTGTGTGCATTCATATAGCACAGTATGTACAGACCTATATGGCCTATAGCGCTCATGGGAATAGAGTTCACTTGTGTCAGTAATGACTCATAAAATTTCGATCTCTGTTTAGGGCACTGCCAAGTGTCCCGAACAGTTGCATAAATTTGTATTCATGCAACCGTCTCTCTTTCGGTGTTTTAAGATTACCTTTGAGTATGAAAACCCTCAGATCATTCATCTTATGGCCAGAGTCAGAGAAATGTTCGCCAACAGGACTGTCTCTTGTTCTGAGTGTGATGCTGTGGTGGTGCAGGTTCATTCTCATGTCTAGCCCCTGCCCTGTCTCACCTATGTAGTAGCAGCCCCCTGGGCATTTCATGCACATGATGAGGTACACGACATTGCTGGAGGACAGGTGAACCTTCCTCTGATTTTGTATTCCCGATTCCTGTGTGGTATTTGTATTGTGTCCACTGTGTAGAGCATTGCGCAGGTTTTGCATCTTGGGTCCTGGCATGGTTTTGTCCCGCATTCAGTTGTACTGCTGAATACTTTACTCCTCACCATAATATTCTTGAGATTATGGGGTTGTCTGTATGATAATAAGGGTGCTTCAGGGAAGACCTGTTGCAGTCTTGTAATTTCTTGGAGGATGGGTTGTAGTTTCCTGGCGATCTTGCGTAGGGCTCCTAGGTGTGGGTTATATGTGACCACCAAAGGTACCCTGTCGCTTGTCTCCTTCTGTTTGTCCTTCTGCACTGTATATACTGTGGGCTCTCCATTCATGTTAATTCACACTGATACACATACACACTCTTTCATCACTTGCTTTCAGGAACCTTTTGACACCTCCAGCCATAAAACACATCCACACCGGGGGAAGGACCAGCACAGATAACATTCCAATAGACACTGTTTATAGTATAGCTTTTGCTTGCTTCATTCATTGTAACATTGCCGGAAGAAGAGATCAGTGTATCTCGAAAGCTCGCACAAATAAAAGCATTTCGTTAGCCACAGAACGGTATCATCTATTTATTTTTTGATTATATATATATATATATATATATATATATATATATATATATATATATATATATATATATATATATATATATATATATATATATATTGAGCAAATGTCAACAAGCCAACCTCACACTGATGATACCCATCAAGGTTGAAACATGTCTGTGAGTGGGTTAACTGACTTTGCATCTCCCAAGTCCTTGCTTAAAAGCTGTGTTTAAAGCAGCATGCATTGGCTAAGGGTTGCTCATTTAATGTGAGCATGAGATAAAAAGTGGCACTGAGTGTTCATTTGCATGTCATTTCCCAGAATCCCTTGCTGCAGTGGAAGTGCTGTTTGCTGGGTGATAATGGTGAAAGACAGGGTTGCAGACCTGTCTAAGACATGCAAATGAATATACAGGAATATTTACAGTTGCTTTATGCTTTACTGTGGAGGCTTTTAGTCACTTTTTTTACCCACCATAACCTTAATAGTGGTGGTGATTACCTACTCTTATCTCATTTGAGCAAATGTCAGCAAGCCAACCTCACACTGATGATACCCATCAAGGTTGAAACATGTCTGAGTGGGTTAACAGACTTTGCATCTCCCAAGTCCTTGCTTAAAAGCTGTGTTTAAAGCAGCATGCATTGGCTAAGGTTTGCTCATGTAATGTGAGCATGAGATAAAAAGTGGCACTGTGTGCTCATTTGCATGTCATTTCCCAGAATCCCTTGCTGCAGGTGATATTGAACCTAACCCAGGTCCTCCCATTCCAGCTCTGTCCCATGCCCCTGAGAATTCCACCTTTAAATTCCAAAAAGGGCTATCTGTTGCCCATATAAACATCCGGAGCCTGCTGCCCAAACTGGACGAACTAAGGGCATGGTGCCTTATGCATAAACCCAAAGCCATTGTTCTTACAGAAACATGGCTATCCCCTAAAACCCCTGATGCAAATTTCGCCATTCAGGGATACTCCATTTTAGGAGAGATAGGTCAAAGAGAGGAGGAGGGGTGTTATTTTATATTGCAGACACATTACAATTTACACTGTTAAATTGCCCACTAAGCCCACCCTCTTTTGAAATTCTAGTTGGCAAAATCTGCCTCCCCTTTTCTAAGCCCATCTTGCTCGCTGGCATCTACCACCCCCCTAAAGCCCCTCTACAATCCCTGACTGATATCACCCAGTTTCTTGGCTCCATTTCTTCTCTGAATGAGAAGAGTGAGCTGTTAGTTCTTGGGGATTTCAACGTCAATTGGCTTGACCCTAAAAACCACAAAATCCAGATACAACTCAAGTCACTTAACCTATCGCAACTCATTTCCCAACCAACACGGACAAACCTGAAATCACATAACCATTCCTTGCTAGACTGGATTCTCTCCTCAAACCCCAGCAGAATCAAATCCTCTGGCATACTTCCTGATATTTTCAGTGACCATGCAATAGTGTACTGTGTAAGGAAAATTAAACCGCCCCATTCAAGCCCTAAAGTTCTCCTCACTAGAACATTTAAAAACTTTAACCCACAACAGTTTCTGGATGACCTTACCAACTGCCCATGGCACAGAATCGATTTAATTCCCGACCCTGACTCTGCGCTCGACTATTTCCAATCCGAGTTCTTAAAACTCTGCGATACCCATGCTCCACTACGCAAAATAAGGGTACGGGGGGCCCACCTTCCATGGGTTACAACTGACCTTATTGCACTCTACAAGCTCAGGGATACCTTGTGGAAAAGCTACAAAGTAACTGGCACTACCAAGGATCTCAATCACTACAGATGCATGCGGAACATGTGCACAAGGCAAACAAGGCACACAAAAGCACAATATTACTCTGACAATATCCACCAAAATACATCAAACCCAGCTAACTTCTGGAAGGTTATCAACAATATATTCCAGCCTCCTAACCATCAACAACCAAGTAATATCACTAAGGGGGATATTACTCTGACAAACCCCACTGACATTGCAAATGCATTCAATGATTACTTTGTGGGGTGTGCCACTAACTTATTAGCGAAACGCAGCCCAAACCACAAACCTGAATCTCATCCTGGGAGTACCCCTATAGTCCCACCCTCTCCCAACACTGCTCACAATTTTCAATTTGGCCCAGTATCTGAAAAGGAGATTATACAAGCGCTCCTCAAACTAAAACTAAGCAGCCAATGTGGACCTGACTTACTACAATCTAGGTTCCTACGACTTGGTGTCCCAGCCATTGCCAAACCAATTGCGTCCATAGTCAACTCTATCCTGTCTGCAGGCCATATCCCTAAGACCTGGAAAACTGCCAGAGTTGTCCCAATCTTCAATAATGGGGACAAAAACACTGTCTCAAATTACAGGCCAATCTCACTTCTCCCAATTCTATCCAAAGTCATGGAAAAATATGTCCACTCCCAATTAAGCGATTTCTATACCAAGACAAATTTCCCTAGCCAATTCCAATCTGGCTTTCGTCCCAAACACTCCACCGTAACTACCCTGCTAAAAGTTTGCAATGAAATCCAGTGTGGAATGGAACGGGGACAACTCACTGGTGCAGTTTTCCTAGATTTTGCAAAGGCTTTTGACACAGTTGATCATGCTATCCTGCTTAACAAACTCCAGAGCTCTGGAATAGGGAAGCATGCTTTAAACTGGTTTCAGTCCTACCTATCAGGAAGATCCCAACATGTGTCCATTTCAGGCTCTAACTCCAACCCCCTGGATATCACCTGTGGTGTACCGCAAGGCTCTGTTCTGGGGCCCCTACTCTTCTCAGTGTTCATTAATGATCTTCCCACAGCTTGTAAGGAAGCCTCATTACACATGTATGCAGATGACACAATCCTATATGCACACATCCATAGCCTCTCTGACCTTCAACACATACTTCAGTCTGACTTTTTGAGACGAAAACTGGATTTCCCAAAACAAACTGTTTTTAAACACTGACAAGACTGTAACAATGGTATTTGGGACCAAGACTAAATTTGTAAAGCTTCCAGTGACTGAGCTGCTGATTAGAACCAACGCTAACACCACCCTAACCCCTGTCAATAGTTTTAAATACCTGGGCTTATGGTTTGACTCCCACTTAACATTCGGGATGCACATTGATACCCTGACAACCAAGACCTATGCCAAACTAGGGGTACTTTACAGGAACAGATCATCCCTAAGTCTCCTGGTCAGAAAGCGTATCGCACAGCAGATGCTAATGCCAATTATTGACTATGGAGACATAGTATATGGCTCGGCACCTCAAACCCACCTTGCAAACTTGACATCCTATACAATTAATTTTGTCGTTTTGTTCTCCAATGCAACTACAACACACATCACTGCGAAATGCTCTAAGAACTAGATTGGTCAACACTAGAGTCTAGGCGCAAAGTTCACCTTTCCTGTCTGGCCTTTAAATTCTTCATGGGCAAGCTACCCAGCTACCTGAACAAGCTCCTCACCCCTACCACTTGCAGCACCTATCACCTGAGATCAGACTCCAAAAGACTGTTCATGGTCCCAAGGCTCAACAAAGTATCCGGACGTTCCTCCTTCTCCTACCGTGCACCCCAAAACTGGAACAACCTACCAGAGACTCTCACATCCACCACCAGTTTAAGTTCTTTTAAATCTAAGGCTTTCTCACATTTTAATCTGGTCTGTAACTGTTTCATACGCCCATAATATATATTTTCTTTAACTGTGCACGCAATGTCTTGTATATAATGTATACCCTGCTCATTTATGTAACTGTACTTGTAACCATGTATTATGTTTTTTACTCTGTGCCCAGGACATACTTGAAAACGAGAGGTAACTCTCAATGTATTACTTCCTGGTAAAATATTTTTATAAATAAAAAAATAAAAATGCAGTGGAAGTGCTGTTTGCTTGGTGATAATGGTGAAAGACAGGGTTGCAGACCTGTCTAAGACATGCAAATGAATATACAGGAATATTTACAGTTGCTTTATGCTTTACTGTGGAGGGTTTTAGTCACTTTTTTTTACCGCAAGTAGAAAAAATTGGGTGCTTGTCCCATAAAGCATGGTTTATGTGTCTTTTTCAATACAAAAACTTGTGATCAAACTTACCAGAGTGCTGTCTCCTGATCTCGTGCTTCAAACGGTATCGTATGGGTTTTTATTTATATATATATATATATATATATATATATTATTAACACACAGGTGAATACCGCATCACTTCCAAAAAATAAATAAATGCAATGTCAAATAAACCTACCTAAATCAGAAAAAAATAACTGTTATAGTTGTAACAGAAATAAAGTATAAGTTGTAGGCGGTGCTAGAGGAAAAGTATAGATATATAAACACAGAAGAAAAAGAAACCTCTAAAGTAGCACTCAGACAATAATTTGCAAAAATATAAAGGGTACTTTAATTAAATCCAAAAGATAACAGAAATACAAACAACTGACTGATGAGACTGCCTGTCTAAAAAATAAATTGGTGGACACAAAAAAATTGATCAAAAACACAGTGTAATAAACCCAGAAAAAATAAAACTAAAAAATCGATGCCCTAAGAGAAACCTTGCTCACTGAGGGAAAGAATAGTTTCCCGCAGTGCAGCAGTACAGACCGGCCGGTCACAAAAGATGTTAATGACTAATAGACATCATAAATCAAAAAAATGCAAAACTGAGAGAATATACACAGAAACAGGGAATATATGAAAAACAGTTCATTTAGTGACCCAAATACACAAATATAAACAGATGGGAAAAACAAAGGGAGAGATGAATAAACAGAAATACTCAGCTCCTTGAGAATGAAACACTGCAATCATCAATCAGCACAGCACAGTTCACAAATAAAGTCCAAGATATTGGACAGTGTTGATAGTCCCAAATAAGACTGAAGGCAGGCAGGGTCAGCAACAGCAAAAATTAAAATTAGCCCACTAACGCGTTTCGCCCACAAAGGCTTCCTCACGAGTGGTACTAAGGCTATGTGGCTAGCAGATAATCAAGAGATTCGCGCCAAAAAACCATATTTAACAAGTGTTTTAAATTCCCTCTGTGATTTGTGCTGAACATGGAGTCTCTGTAAGGTCCACAGCCGTGTGTAATCTCGCGAGATTTGAATATTAGACACTGCACATGTGCATTGGCAGATTAACGATCGCGTCCGCCATATTGGTTGTGGTTTTTGCCTATTTTGCCCTTAGTGACGTCACACTCTCATTGGGATCGTATGAGAAATTTCCCACACCTCTCGCACATGTGCAGTAAACCATATATAGTCCCGCGAGATTTGAGTATTAAACATCACACATGTGCATTGGCAGGTTAGCTGTCGCGTCCGCCATTTTGGTTGTGGTTTTTTTCCCGATTTTGCCCTTAGTGACGTCACACTCTTATTATAATCGCATGAGAAGTTTCCCATACTTCTCGCACATGCACAGTAGAAATTGCGGGTTGCGGTCGCCATCTTTGAATAGGCAGATTGCCCTCAAATCAGTTCTGATCATAATCGATCAGTTTTAACAAAGAAAGTTCCTTGCGCATGGGCAAATAATAGTAGAGATGCCTAAAGACATATAATAATTCACAGCAGTCCATGGATTCTATTTGTAGAAATAAAAATAGTATCCTTAATCACATTTTTGGTCCATTAAGTCCCATCATGGAAATCACCCAATGGGATGGTTTTAGGTGCATATATATGGCGAATTTCATCCTGGAAAATATCTCCTGTAGCCGAAAAATATTTGTTGTAGGTAAATTCCTATACATGGAGGGAGAGTAATGCCATATTGAAACACTGGTTTTGGCATTCAAAACAGGAACAGGATATAACCAGCAAGAATATAAGATATAGCTTGATCTATGGTAATAGAGGAAAAAAGACAAGGATTAAAGCAAATCTTCCAAAGCATCTCAAAACCCAAATTGACAGAATCAGTAACACTGTATTTTAGGAAACAATAAAGCAGCAGATGGGTAAACAGAAAAAATTGAATAAAAAAAATATTTTTTAAAACTACATAATTAACTAAAAAGAGGTCTGTATAAAGGGAAAACTGTCAAAACTGTTAATAAATTACTAATAAAAAACAATCAAAACCTAATTCCCATAAACCTAAGACCCCCATAAGAAAAAAATATAAAATAAAAAATAAAAAAATTTCTTCCTCCAGATATAAATTGTTACTTCATTGTTTCCATGCAGACTCTGCATTATCACCTATAATAGAAGAACAGAATAGTATTTAAACATACACTAAAGCAGAAACATTTAATAATAAGGGGATCAGATTGTATCATACAGTAGGAACATAGAAAAACCCAGATAGTCATTAAGACCACCAGGGATCATTGAACCTAATGTGACAATCCACCTGCATTCGTGTTGTAGAAGTGTTTTCTCAAAATCTCCCCCGCGTATCCCCAAGGAGACACGCTCTATGGCAAATGCAGAAAGAAGTGAATTGTCCGCGTCATGTTCCTGCAAAAAATGTTTAGCCACCATGGTGATTTTTTTGAAAGATTCTAAGTCCCTCTTCGCATTTTTTATATTTCTACTATGCTCCATTATTCTGAAGCGTACTTCCCTTGTTGTCATGCCAACATATGTTTTGTTACAGGGACACATTAAGCAGTAGATAACTCCTTTTGATCTACAATTAAGAAATTGTTTGATGGTGAATTCATTAATGCCCTTACTATCCTTAAAAGTGGATGTTGGTTTTGTAAACTTACAGGCTGGACAGCCACCACATTTAAAAAAAAAACTTTTTGTCAAAAGTAGACAAAAATGTTGTTGTACTGGGTATAGTGTAGTGGCTGTGGACCAATTTATCTCTTAAATTTGGTGCTCTTCTGCTAGTAAGTTCCACTTTTGGACCCAATTTATGTTTTAGATCAGGGTCAATCATCAGAATAGACCAATGTTTTTGAAGGATTTCCCGCACTTGATTCCACTGTTGATTGTACGTGCCTATAAATCTTATTTTATTGGAATCCTGTTGTTTTAATTTGGGTTTCAAAAGGGATACCCGGCTCATACATTTACTGCGTTCATACCCTTTCTTAATAGTAGATTGGCTGTAGCCTCGATTTCGGAATCTGTGTTTCATCTCTACTGCTCGTGATTCAAAGGTAAGGGGATCGGAGCAATTGCGCTTTAGGCGAATAAATTCACCAGTTGGAACTCCTGCAATTTGATGAAAAGGGTGGGAACTAGAGGCGTGCAGAATGGCATTTGTGGCAGTCTCCTTCCTGAAAATATCAGTACTGAGGTGCCCATTACTCTCAATCTTAATACAAAGATCCAAAAAATCGATTGAGGTACTGCTGCGGCACAGTTTATTCGAGCATTTGCCCGTTCTGTGCCGCAGCAGTAGCCTGGCGCGCGCCCGAGAGTGACGGGCGCGCGCCGAAGCAGCGGAAGAGCGCCCTCCGATCGGGGCGCTCTCCCTACCGCTGCTGGGTCCGCCGGGTCCCCCGGAACCCCCTGCCGCTGTCCCGCGATCGCGGGACACCAGGGCTCCCTCGGGGAGCCCCTGGACGCGCGTGCAGGGGGCGCACGCTCCCGAAGACGCGTAGACGCGCGGCACGCCGAGGGGCGGCCACTAGCAAGCCGGGAAATCTCCCGGCTTGCGGATCTGGCCGCAGTGTAATAAACTGTGTCGCCAGTGTATGACTTAGTTTAGATGTCAACTTGATATTGAGACTGTTGTGGTTGAGTACAGCGACAAAATGCTCAAAATCCTCCGCACTTCCCTGCCAGAGGATCAGAACATCATCGATGTATCTCAACCACAACAGTACCCGATCTGTCATAACACTGTTCGCCTCCGAGAAAACCACCTCTCTTTCCCACCAACCTAAAAATAGATTTGCATATGAGGGAGCACATGCCGCCCCCATTGCTGTCCCCCTTAACTGCAAGTAGAACTTATTTTTAAAAAGGAAATAATTATGCGTCAGGGTAAATGTTAGCAGCTGCATCAAGAATTCTATCAACGGTTTTGTCAGTGTTGTCATTGTAAGAAAATTATGAGATGCTTCCAATCCATCCTTGTGATTAATTGAGGTATACAATGCCTCAACATCACAAGTGGCTAGAATTACACCCTTATCTACCACAATCTCGTCCAATCTTGATAAAACATCCATAGTATCCCGTAGGAATGTAGGCAGGGTCTCTACTATAGGATATAGGAAGGTGTCAATGAAGCGGCTGATTGATTCACTCATGCCGCCAATCCCTGCTACAATAGGCCTACCAGGTGGATTTTGGGGGTGTTTGTGAACCTTCGGTAGCATATACAGAGTAGGTGATACTGGAAATTTGGTTTTCAGACCTTGACAGATAGATGCTGTGATTGTACCCTGTGAGCATGCACTCTCCAGGAGACAGTCTAACTCCAACTTGAATTTGTCTGTTGGGTCACTGACAAGTAAGGAATAACACTTGATATCCCTCAGCTGTCTGAAAACCTCCTTTTCATATAATGATTTAGGCCATATCACCACATTGCCACCTTTGTCGGCAGGTTTAATTTCCACTGTGGACATGCCACGTAATTCTTGCAGGGCTTTCCATTGTGTATTTGTTAAATTGTTTAATCCTGTCTTTTTGGGTAGATTTAGAATATCCTCTGTGACAAGGTTTGCAAATATCTCTATACATGAATTTGTCTGAATAGGAGGACAGAAAATGGATTTTGGTTTAAAGTTAGACACCAAGCTTAATTCATTACCTGTCCCAATATTCGGTACCGATGGAATAACCAAATCCTGTATTAGTTCACGTTCTTGTGTGTTAAGAACCTCTTCACTGTCATAACCGATTCTAGTATTTTCTGAATGTTTATTGAAATGCTTTGTTAGAAGCAGCTTACGGCAGAAGAGATTCAGATCTTTAATCCAATCGAACTTATTAATGTGATATGTGGGAGAAAAATATAGTCCTTTCCTAAGAACAGATATTTGTTCTTCGATAAGGACCACATCAGAAAGATTAATAATAGTAAGTTCATCACTCACCAGTGGGCATGATTGCCCCTTCTCTTCTTGCCTCTGTATCCATATCGAATCCTGTCCCTTAGTTGCCGATTTTCCACGTCTCGTCCTCCTTGTGCTTGATCTTGTCCGTGGCTTTGCCCTAAAAAAGAGGAAGCAGGAACAGCATCGCCTTCCACTGACTGCCTAGATTCATAATCCGATGAATCAATATCTGTGGATGTCGCCCCAGATATGACAGATGGATTGGTTACATTTCGGGGTCTTGTTTTCTTCGTTGTCCTCTTGCCGTGTTGCCAGTTGTATACTTTGTCTGTTTGATAATCAACAGAGTCACGGTTAAATTTTACTTTTTTAATATCTGTAATTTCAATCTCGTATTTGACAATATCCTCCTCAATAGTTTTAACAGATTGCAGGTCATTGGGCTCCAGACTCTTGTATATTTCCTCTATTTCTAGAGAAACCTCTTTAAAGGTGTTTGAGTCATGTTCAATTAGAATGGACATCAATTTAAATGAACATTGATTGAGTACTCCCTCCCATCTTAATTTATGATTTGGATCACTAAATTGAAATGCAGGGAAAGTCTTAATTCTTAGACCCCTAGGTATGAGTTTGTGATCTAAGTATCTTTCTAAGGCAGTTTTGTTCCACCAGACTCTTGCCCGTTTGCGCATCAAGGCGTTAAGAAGCTTAATACGCTCTTTCCCTACTGTTGTTACCAGTTGTGATGCCTGAATGTGGCTAACATCGGCCATAAAAAATATTTCATCCGCGTTTTTCAAACGCTTCTGTTCTCTAGCATTAAAATCCATTATCTACTGCACCGACATACTTTATTCGAGCAAATACCCAGTATGTACCTGGCAGATACCTGGAATGCGCCGCTCCTCACCTCTGACAAGCCCCGTTGTGTTTGCCTTCCCAGCCTGGGTTCATGCCTGGCTGACGGGCGGCTGATCTGTTAAATGATAATGATTAGGATTTAATAGGCTGCAATGCTTCGCGTGTCTTCCAGATGGCATAAATTCATGAATTGTAATGCAGTATATATATATATATACTGTGCAGTATTGCAGCCAGCGGGAATAAAATGCTTCAATCCCTGCTTGGAAAATACCTCAATGCACTCGGGCAGAAAACAGTCACAAACCTCAATACACCCGGGTATACCCGAATTCGTGGGACTAGCCCAGCTCGAATAAAGTGTGTCGCCAGTGTAAGTTCAACACAAGAAAACCCCTTTTAAAATAAAAATATATTGGTGGAGCAGGTATTCTAAGAACACAGAAAGACAGTAACTAAATATAATATTAACACACAGGTGAATACCGCATCACTTCCAAAAAATAAATAAATGCAATGTCAAATAAACCTACCTAAATCAGAAAAAAATAATTGATATAGTTGTAACAAAATAAAGTATAAGTTGTAGGCGGTGCTAGAGAAAAAGTATAGATATATAAACACAGAAGAAAAAGAAACCTCTAAAGTAGCACTCAGACATTAATTTGCAAAAATATAAAGGGTACTTTAGTTAAATCCAAAAGATAACAGAAATACAAACAACTGACTGATGAGACTGCCTGTCTAAAAAATAAATTGGTGGACACAAAAAAAATTGATCAAAAACACAGTGTAATAAACCCAGAAAAAATAAAACTAAAAAATCGATGCCCTAAGAGAAACCTTGCTCGCTGAGGGAAAGAATAGTTTCCCGCAGTGCAGCAGTACAGACCGGCCGGTCACAAAAGATGTTAATGACTAATAGACATCATAAATCAAAAAAATGCAAAACTGAGAGAATATACACAGAAAAAAATATATACATGTGCTGTACTGATAGCAGTGAGAGTGTCAGATACACAGGGGTAAGCCTAATACAATTATATAATGCTATAACAGGGAATATATGAAAAATAGTTAATTTTGTGACCCAAATACACAAATATAAACAGATGGGACGCATATATATATATATATACACACACACACAAAAGACTAACACGATCCTTAAGATAGCACTCAAATAAACCTACGCATCAATAAAACATGCAACAAAACAAGGTAAAATAGTCAATATAGAAAAATGGTTTTAATTAAATGCAGATCACACTAACATTAAAAACATACAAACACTGATGGCAGCAAATCTCAATAATTAGGAAGGAAAAAATTGCATACAAGTATACATCTGTAAACAAATGACTGTAAAGCTCCACTAATAGACCAAGATAATAAACCATAACTAAAATAGTTAAAGAAAAATTGGAAGGTACAAATAAGGTCTAAAGGCAGAGAACTCCCTAAATTCCTCTATCAACTGAAAGCTTTTAAAATAATAATCTAAACTCAACAGAAATATACTGTATATAACAAAAAGGAGAGAGGATATACTGTAATAGAATAAACCTATACAGGTGCACCAATGAGTATTTTTTAACTTGCCTTAAACATGCCTTGGAAAATCTTTGGCTATCACCAGGTACATGCTGGGTACTAAAAAATACACATGAAAAAATGTGACCATGGAAGAGAGAGGGGAGAAAAAAGAATGCAAAAAACGTATACCCAAACAAAACAGTCACATGTAAAAGACAAATTATCTTAAATAGTACAAAATGTATACATAGGTGCCTGAAAACATCCATGTGTATGGCACTGGGTGATACAAAAAATGCTGCTCCCATGCAAAAGCTAGACAAATACCAGCAAGTGCCACAAAACAGAAGGAAAAACAAGTCCTGTTAGTAAAAAAGCCCTTGTTTGAAGGCAAACAAATACTCAACTCAGAATGATGGTCAGTCCGTATAGAGCCAGAGTAAAGCACTTGTCCTTCGCATATCTTTGCATTATATACAGCCACAGGGGGTGCAACAAATAATTCACTTCTTGCAAAATAAATAATGAAGGGGAGCTGCCATCAGGAACACTCTATGCGTTTCACCTTTAGGTGGGCTTCGTCACGGAGTGGTAAAAGTTAGTTGAGGTGTAGTAAAATTTATACTGAGGCTAGTGTGTGCCAGCGTTGCCTCCCTGAACTCCTGACTAATTGCAGAGACGAACAGGATCATTGACATCACTAGCACAGCTGATTGCTGTTCTAACAGAATTGAAGGTAAGGAGCGTTGGGAAGAAACACAAGTCCATAGCTGAAAGCAATTATCGCATTGCACATGTGCCGGGTAATGAAGTGCTGGAACACAGCTACAGGCATGCTTAATGATGTCATCGGTATCACAGTGGGCTGACTCATAAAGGCATACTGAAGCATGAAATCACAGGCAAAATACACAACCAGGAACTCTAGATAGAGAAGACTGGAAACATTGTATAGTGTCATTAGTATTGCCAAGATGATAAGAAGTACATTAGACAAATATTGCTTGACATATAGATCATACCCGACACAAACCAGAGTGTGTGTTCAAAGATAGAGTAAACACAAACAATAACAAAAATAGTTAAAAGAATAAATAATAAAACAGAAAGAGGGTCAAAAATGATCATATGTATAAATTCTAGACATATAGTAAAGCAGAGACACACTAGAGGAACATAGCAAAACCCAGGGAGTCATTTAATCCCCTGGGTTGCCTAGTAGAACAATCCACCTGCACTCCTTCTGGAGTAGGGCTTTTTCAATGTCCCCTACCTCTGATGCCCAGGAAGACTTTATCTATGGCAAAGGCAGAGATCAGTGTACTATCTGCCCCATGAAACTTCAAGAAGTGTCGTGCGACAAAAGTGATCTTTTTAAATGCGTCCAGATCCCTTTGTGCAAATCTAATATTTCTGGAATGCTCTAAGATTCTAAATCTGAGCTCACGACTCGTCATGCCAATGTTTATTATCTTACAGGGGCATGTAAGGAAATATACTACCCCTTTTGATTTACAATTCAGAGAGTAGCCAATCTTATACTTTTTGATATCTTCACTGTTAGTGAAAGTATCAGTTTGCAGCATAAATTGAGCAGCTGTTACACTTAGAAAAGCCCTTCCTTCTATTATTTGAGAGAAATATCTGATTATTGTGTGGGATATAATGGCTATGTACCAAACAGTCTTGTAAGTTAGGTGACCGTCTACTTGTCAGATTCACCCTGTCACCGAGAACATCTTTAAGTTCACCATCGGTGCAGAGGACAGGCCAATGTTTTTGAAGAATTTGCCTAAGATCTTGCCACCTATCATTAAAGGACTCGATATATCTGATATTAGAATCCGTTTTTTTAATTTTGGTTTTAACAAAAAGGACCAATCACCTTTAGCACAACCCACATATCCCTGATGGATGCTTCTATTACTATAGCCCCTAGATGTAAATCTCTGCTTCATTTCTTTGTATCTGATTTCAAAACATTCCTCTGTCGAACAATTCCGTTTTAATCTAATAAATTCACTACGAGGAGTGCCCTGAATTTGATGGTGTTGATGGAAGCTGGAGGCATGTAACATAGAATTAGTGGAGCTGGTCTTTATATAAATGTCTGTCTCCACATTCCCATTGGAATCAATATTAATCTTTAAATCCAAAAAGTCTATGGAGGAGGGGCTAGACTTACAGGTTAATTTAATTTTATAATCGTTGTGGTTGAGAACATCGACGAAGTTCCCAAGCTCTCTGGCAGAGCCCTGCCAGAGGATGAGGACATTGTCGATGTATCTCAACCACAAGGGAACATGTGTAGTCATGTCCACATTATCTTCACAGAAAACCACCTCCCTCTCCCACCATCCTAAGAACAAATTGGCATACCGTGGGGCACATGTGGCCCCCATCGTAGTCCCTCTTTTCTGGAGGTAAAACCTATTCTTGAAAACAAAAAAATTATGATACAAAATATAAGACAGGAATTGCATGAGTAAATCGATCAGGGTAGGACTAAACTGTGACATGGTTAGAAATGTTTTTGTAGCATGTAATCCGTCTTGGTGATTAATTGACGTATACAATGCCTCCACGTCACATGTGGCAATAATTGTATTTTAATCAACCGTGACACCATCTAGTCTGGACAGGACATCCATGGTGTCACGGAGATATGAGGTAATGACTCAACATTAGGTCGCAAGAATGGATCCAGAAATTTGCTAATGGGCTCACAAATACTGCCAATCCCGGTCACAATGGGCCTCCCAGGTGGGTGGGATAGACTTTTGTGAATCTTTGGTAAAAGATAAAATGTGGCAACTACAGTTAGGTCCGAAAATATTTGGACACTGATACAAGTTTTGTTATTTTGGCTGTGTACCAAAATAAATTCAAGTTACAGTTAAATAATGAATATGGGCTTAAAGTGTAGTCTATCGGCTTTAATTTGAGGGTATTCACATCCAAATTGGAGGAAGGGTTTAGGAATTACATCTCTTTAATATGTAGCCCCCTCTTTTTCAAGGGACCAAAAGTAATTGGACAATTGACTCAAAAGTTGTTTCATGGACAGGTGTGGGCTATTCATCCATTATTTCATCATCAATTAAGCAGTTAAAAGGTCTGGAGTTGATTCCAGGTGTGGCATTCGCATTTGGAAGCTGTTGCTGTGAACCCACAACATGCGGTCAAAGGAGCTCTCAATGCAAGTGAAACAGGGCATCCTTAGGCTGCAATAAAAAGAAAATCCATCAGAGAGATAGCAGGAACATTAGGAATGGCCAAACCAACAGTTTGGTACATTCTGAGATAAAAAGAACGCACTGGTGAGCTCTGCAACACAAAAAGGCCTGGTCGTCCACGGAAGACAACAGGGGTGGATGATCGTAGGATCCTTTCCATGGTAAAGAAAAACCCCTTCACAACATCCAGCCAGGTGAAGAACACTATCCAGGAGGTAGGCATATCATTATCCAAGTCAATCATAGTGAGAAGACTTCACGAGAGCAAATACAGAGGGTTCACCACAAGGTGCAAACCATTCATAAGCCTCAAGAATAGAAAGGCCAGATTAGACTTTGCCAAACAATATCTAAAAAAGCCAGCCCAGTTCTGGAACAGCATTCTTTGGACAGTTGAAACTAAGATCAACCTTTACCAGAATGATGGGAAGAAAAAAGTATGGAGAAGGCTTGGAATGGCTCATGATCCGAAGCATACCACATCATCTGTAAAACATGGTGGAGGCAGTGTGATGGCATGGGCATGCATGGTTTACAATGGCACGGGGTCACTAGTGTTTATTGATGATATGAAATATGACAGAAGCAGCCGGATGAATTCTGAAGTGTATAGGGATATATTGTCTGCTCAGATTCAGCCAAATTCAGTGAAGTTGATTGGACGGCGCTTCACTTTACAGATGGACAATGACCCAAAACATACTGCGAAAGCAACCCAGGAGTTTTTTAAGGCAAAGAAGTGGAATATTCTGCAATGGCCGAGTCAATCACCTGATCTCAACCCGATCGAGCATGCATTTCACTTGCTGAAGACAAAAATTATGACAGAGAGACCCACAAACAAACAAAAAACAACAGAAGACAGCTGCAGTAAAGGCCTGGCAAAGCATCACAAAGGAGGAAGCCCAGCGTTTGGTGATGTCCATGCGTTCCAGACTTCAAGCAGCCATTGCCTGCAAAGAATTCCTGACAAAGTATTAAAAATGAACATTTTATTTATGATTGTGTTAATTTGTCCAATTACATTTGAGCCCCTGAAATAAGGGGACTCTGTATGAAAATATTTGCAATTCCTAAACGTTTCAATATTTTTGTTCAACCCCTTGAATTAAAGTTGCAAGTCTGCACTTCTATTGCATCTCGGTTGTTTCAGTTCAAATCCATTGTGGTGGTGTACAGAGCCAAAATTATGAAAATTGTGTCAGTGTCCAATTATTTCCGGACCTAACTGTATATGGTGCTTAGACATCAAACTGTCCCTATTCTTGATGGTGATAGTGCCTAGTGTACAGGCTTCATTTAAGATGGTATCAAGTTCCTTTTTGAACTTCTCAGTAGGGTCAGTAGTGAGTTCAGTATAGCACTTTGGATCTCTAAGTTGTTTAAAGGCCTCACGCTCATATTGGAGCTTTGGCCACACCACAACGTTGCCACCTTTGTCCACTTGCTTGAATTCAACTGTTGTTAAATTTCTCAGTTCTTTAACAGTGAGCCACTTTTGATAGGATACATTTCTTATACCTGAAGATTCTGGTCGTTTGAGAATGTCTTGTGTAACAAGAGATGCAAAAACCTCTACTTGAGGACAGGTCTGGAGGGGGGGAGTGGGGGCAAAATGACGATTTAGGCCGAAACTGCGAGAGAAAGGTAATTTCATTCAAAACGACATCCTCATCCACTGTAAACTCTGTGGCAATGTCTTGTATAAGTTGTAGTTCATTGTCACTCCAGCCATCAGATTCACCGGGTTGGGTGATAGTATCACTAGATTTAGCATAAAACTTCTTAAGCAATAGCTTTTGGCAGAATGCATTCAGGTCTTTAACCCCTTCAAATTTGTCCAGTTTGTATGACGGTGCGAATGAGAGGTCTTTTTCAAGGACCTTAATCTTAATCTGATCTTCCGTGAAGACAACATCAGAAAGATTGCTAACTGTAAGTTCATCTTTTGTTGTATCTTTCATTGCTTTTTCTTGCCGCTGTAGCCGTACTGCGATCGATCGCGCAGTTGTCTTGCCTCCCTGCCTCGTCCTCCTCTTAGGGTATTGCTTGTGCCACCTCTGCCTAAAAAAGGTGCAGTCTCCATGTTGGCTGAGTATTGTCGAGAATCCGTATCCGATGACTCTGCTTCTGATGATGTAAATCCTGGAGAAACAGTAGTGAAATCAGTTCTTGATTTCTTTTTTCTAGTTGATTTCTTTCCCCTCTGCCATCGATACACATTCTTAGCCTTATAGTCCGCCGAATCACGTGCAAATTTTGTCTTTTTAATTTCAATGATTTCTTGTTAGTCTTTTGTGTGTTCATATATTAGTTTTATACCTTAGTACCAACCGTTCCTTAGCTTATTTATTTTATTTTTGGTTCTAGTTTGAATTAATTATGATATTATTATTATTATGTTTTTGTAAAAAGTTTTTCTAGCCTTTGTTTGTATGTATATATATATATATGGGCTCTCCATTCATTTTTATTCACACTGATACACATACACACTCTTTCTTCACTTGCTTTCAGTTACCCTTTGACACCTCTAGCCATAAAACACATCCACACGGGGGAAGGAACAGCACAGATAACATTCCAAGAGACACTGTTTTTAAGGTATCCTTGCTTCATTCATTGTAACATCGCTGGAAGAAGAGATCAGTGTATCTCGAAAGCTCGCACAAATAAAAGCATTTCGTTAGCCACAGAACGGTATCATCTATTTATTTTTTGATTATTGAAGCTCGGCTAACACGGTACTGATACCTCTACATATATATATATATATATATATATATTGTGAACGACACCCTTTAGTGTGTGTTTGAGAAATATATATATATTTATATATCACAGTATATATACTGTACACACAGACAGTATATATACAGCTGAACCCCCATTATAGAGTGGTGCTTGAGGGTCAAAGACACTGATCACGTTATATGCGTATCGCGTAAAAAACATTGCACCCCTCAGTTGTTCTGCGGCCGCCGCAGGGGGAAAACTGGGATAACTTTCCCAGCTTTCCCAGACTGGTGGCACAGCCGCACTCCCATGCAGGACTGACCTGGCATTAGCATTAGCAGCAGCTGGAAGCTCTCTCCTCTCCCTGGTTCTGCCTTCAGCTTCTGGCTGACAGGGAGATATAGGTAAATCAGAGCCAGCTCCCTTGAAGAGACAGTGGGGCCTATGCAGGAAACTGCGAGAATTGCCATTCGCCAGACGTAGAACTCGCCATGTTTTTGGCGGATTCCCCTCGCAGTATGCAGGAATGTGCGCATATCTGGGAGAGGAATCCGGCAGGGAGATGGTGAGCCCTGGCGAGAAGGGCTCCGCTGGCGAGATCTGTCAGCAGAGAGCGAGATCCGCCTCTATCTGCAAAAATCTCGCCGGCAAATAAAAAAATTGTACATAAATCTATTATATTGTAGATGTGCAGAGGGTCTCCGGAGATGAACTGCGTTGGTTTTATGTCCGGAGACCCCCTGCTTCCCGAGATACAGGCCCAGTTATGAGGTGCCGGTATCTCCTATGCATGAGATAGCCCAATCACGTGACGCGGGACATTTCCATTCATAGGAGATACCGACACCCCATAACGGGGCCTGTATCTCGGGAAGTAGGGGGTCCCCGGACATTAAACCAACACGGTTCATTTCCGGAGACCCTCTGCACATGTACACTATTAATACAAATACAGTAATACTGCTTCATTACCTTAGCGGCTATCCGTTAAGGCAATGAAGGGGTTAAGTCACAGTAGCATGTTTATTGGGGACAATTGCCCCAATAAATATTGCAATACACAACACAATCAACCTCTATGCCCCCAACAACCCCTATACCCCCCTTATATACTGTGAGGATTCAGGGATCGCGGTGTCCGCGCCCTGGTTCCTCTGCTCCTGCATTTACCCCCGCTGCCGTGGCGCGCATCCCTCGCCAGCGTCACTCACCTCCGGCGGTTCTGGGGATTCCCCGCCATCCTCGGCGTTCTCGGGTCCCTGCATCCTCTCACGCGGCCGCCATGTTGCCCGGGCGCGCTCCTGAACAGCGCGCGCTGGGTGAAGATAATTTATTCACTGCTTTTGTAGTGAAAACCCGCCCCCAGCACAGTAATAGGATCTCCTGTTTAAACAAGAGTCCTCACCTGCCTGCCAATCAAGGGGACCTATCCAGGATGGCTCCACGCAGTCCTCCAGGCCTGCCTCCACCTCTGATTGGTCAGCCACACTTTATAATGCCGGTCCTTCCTATCACTCATTGCTCGACATAGTTTCCACTAGGATTACTACTCTGGCGTTTTCTCTCTCATTCTCTCAGGTTACGACTTGGCTTGGCGGACGTCTCCCTCTGGCTCTCGACCCCTGCTTGGACAACGACCTTCTGGAATTCTCCAATCCGTGACCTTGGCTAACGGCAACGACCTTCCGGAATTCTCCAATCCCTGACCTTGGCTAACGGCAACGACGACGGCATTTCTACACCGGTACCGGCAAGTATTGCTAGCTAAACATCACCTGGCCTGGCAACACCAAATCACCACACTCCAGACACGCTCCCTTTGCTGCGGGTGCGTGCCTCTATACGTTCCTCACCTCAGTGAAAGGAACGGGTCTGGTCTGCGGGCAGCACCGGCGTAACATTATGTCGAGCCCACAAGACGCAGACCAGACTGATGTGGACTCTATGATGACGGCCATGTACCAACAAATCCAGGCCTTAATGGATCAAGTGGCTCTCCTCTCCCAACAGGTACAGAACCGTTCTCTACAGGCACCTCCTGCGGCTGCACCTCCGGCGCAGCCTGACTTATCTTCCACTTCATTCTCAGTTCCGAAGATTCCGGCTCCAAAGCCCTACGCAGGGGATCCCCACGCCTGTCGTGGCTTTCTCAACCAGTGTGAGATCCAGTTCGAGATGGCTCCACAGCTGTATGCTACTGGCCGGAAAAAGGTAGCCTACGTATATAGTTTGCTCACAGGTAATGCACTGGCATGGGCCTCTCCGATCTGGGAATTACGCCCTGATATTACCCGCGATTACGCGGCCTTCAGACGGGACTTTCGACAGGTCTTTGATACCCCCGCACGTCAAGAGACTGCTTCTGATTCCCTGCTAGAGCTTACACAGGGACGTCGGCCTGTGGGCCAATACGCCTTGGAATTCAGAAGCATAGCAGCTGAGACTCATTGGGGTCAGGAGGCCTTAGTCGCCGTCTTCTGGAAAGGCCTATCGGATTCCCTGAAGGATTAACTTGCTTCTCAACCCAGGCCAGAACTACTGGAGGACCTCATCTCCCTGGCCATTCGTATGGATCAGCGTCTTCAGGTACGCTGCGCTCAGCGTCAGCATCCCCGGTCATCGCCTTTCCGTGCTTCCTTTTCCAGGTTCTCTACTACCCAGAGACCCGTCTTCTCCCCGCTGCCGGCGCTGGAGGCCCCAGAGCCGATGCAACTTGGAGTTCAGCAACCTCGGGCACCATTATGACAACTTCGCTCTACTGGAGAGTTGTGCCATCATTGCGGATCTTCTGAGCAGCGCACTCATAACCATCCACCATCTCCGGGAAACGACTAAGCCCAGTGAGTACGAAGGGGCGCTCTCTGGGTGCTGAATCTCCTTGTCCCCCTACCAGAAGGGAACTTCCCAAAAGATTGACTATTCCCGTCTCCCTTTCAGGCCCGACTTTCCGCACCTCCACAGCAGCATTTATCGATTCCGGCGCAGGAGGGAACTTCATAGATCAAACCTTTTCTGAACAAAATCTTATTCCACTTTCCAGGAAGAACTCCCCCGTTGCCTTGGTCGGGATTGATAATCGGCTTCTCACCCCGGCTTATATCTCCTTAGAGACCGTACCTATCACCCTTTCTACTCATTCTCACAAAGAGACTCTGGGCTTTGACGTTATTCATGCCCCGGGAACACCTATTACGCTTGGCTTGCCCTGGTTACAGAAGCATAATCCACTCCTCGATTGGGTTTCTTCTAACCCTATTAACTGGAGGTCAAGGTCAGAGGAACCTTCTTTGTCTACCAAGCAACCATCCTTTCTATTAGCCAACACATCCAGTCCTCTGAGGGAGTTACCTTCTCCATACGCTGAATCTTTGGACGTTTTTAGCAAGACACAGTCTGAGCTTCTACCCCCTCATCGTTCCTACGATTGTTCGATTGACCTGGTACCTGGTTATACCTTGCCTAAGGCCAAGTCTTACCCTCTCTCGTTGCCCGAGACAGAAGCTATGGACGAATATATTCGTGAGAATCTTAAGCGGGGCTTCATACGTCATTTAAATTCTCTTGCGGGGGCCGGATTCTTCTTTGTTAAAAAGAAAGATGATACTCTCAGACCATGTATTGATTACCGGGGTCTGAACCATATCACGGTGAAGAAACGTTATCCTCTTCCACTCATCTCCGAACTCTTTGATAGACTTCAGGGGGCCAACCTCTTTACTAAACTGGACCTTCGTGGGGCATACAACCTCATCCGCATACGTGAGGGCGATGAATGGAAGACTGCCTTCAACACCCGTAGCAGACACTACGAATATCTAGTGATGCCCTTCGGGTTATGCAATGCACCGGCAGTTTTTCAGGACTTCATCAATGATATCTTTCTGGACGTTCTTAATCGCTTTGTCATTGTCTACCTGGATGACATCCTTATTTTTTCTCAAAACTTACAGGATCATATCATCCACACGAAGTTTGTGCTTTCACGCCTCCGAGAGAACCGGTTGTTTGCTAAAATGGAGAAATGCATTTTTCATCAGTCTACCACTTCCTTTCTCGGATACATCATCTCCAACAAAGGCTTGGCCATAGACCCAGAGAAACTGAAAGCCATCGCGGATTGGCCGCAACCCAATTCCCTCAAATCTATTCAACGGTTTTTAGGTTTTTCTAACTATTACCGGAAGTTTATCCGTAACTTTTCTACCATTGTCGCTCCTATCACGGCACTGACCAAAAAAGGTGCAGATCCTTCATCTTGGTCTCCAGAGGCAGTCACGGCATTCGAGACGCTGAAACAAACTTTTGTCTCTGCTCCCATCCTTCGACACCCAAACACGAATTTCCCATTCACCCTAGAGGTTGACGCTTCGGACTGTGGGGCTGGTGCAGTTCTTTCTCAGAAATTTTCTTCCCAGGATAAACTTCATCCTTGCGGGTTTTTCTCCAAAAAGTTTTCTTCTGCAGAGAGAAATTATGACGTGGGCAATAGGGAACTTTTGGCCGTCAAGTTGGCTCTTCAAGAATGGAGATATCTTCTGGAGGGGTCTAAAGAGCCATTCACTATTGTCACGGACCATAAAAACTTATTGTATATTGAGAATGCCCGTCGTTTAGGTCCCCGCCAAGCCCGCTGGTCGTTATTTTTCTCTAGATTTAATTTTGTTCTCTCATATATTCCCGGCACTAAGAACGTCAAAGTGGATGCTCTCTCCCAGCAATACTCTTCTGAAGAGAGATCAGAAAAGACCACCGAGTCCATCCTTCCTAAACAAAGAATCTTAGCAGCTGTAGCATTCAAGAATCTTGAGAGGATCATCAAATCTCATGAGAATCTTCCGATCGGTCTGGTTGTTCCTAAAGACTCCTTGTACGTGGAACCCAAATTCATCCCTGAAATACTGGATTGGGGACATGCCGCCCGTTTGGCAGGGCATCCTGGATTCAAGAAGACTTTGGACCTCATCTGTCACACTTTCTGGTGGCCCAATATGGTAAAGACCATTCTTGAATTTACACGGTCCTGTCCGGTATGTGCGCGTAACAAGATTCCTCGTCAGAAACCTCAGGGTCTTCTCTTACCTTTACCTATTCCGGAGCGTCTCTGGTCCCACATATCGATGGATTTTATTGTGGAGTTGCCTAGGTCGAATGGCATGAATACCATTCTTGTGGTAGTGGATCGGTTTTCAAAGATGGCACACTTTATCCCTCTCAAAGGATTACCCTCCTCACCCGCCCTAGCTGATATTTTCTCCAAAGAGATTTTTCGGATCCATTGGATTCCCATATCCATCGTGTCTGATCGGGGTTCACAGTTCGTCTCCAAGTTCTGGAGAAATGTCACCAAGAGACTGGGTATCTCATCTTCCTTTTCTTCTGGTTATCACCCTCAATCCAACGGACAGACCGAGAGGGTTAATCAATCCCTCGAGAAATACTTAAGGTGCTTCGTCTCGAATTCTCAGGATGACTGGGCAGAATTATTTATGAGTTCGCCTTTAATTCTTCCAGGAATGAGTCTACCCACGAGACCCCCTTCTTTATCAACTATGGATTCCATCCGGCTCGCCTACAGTACCTATTTCTAAAGACTCCTCTGGAGTACCAGCCGTGGACGAGCATAATGCCCTCCTACAGGACTCTTGGTCCAGAATCCAATATGCACTACAAAAAGCGTCCTTGTCTTCCAAAACCCAGGCTGATCGTCACCGTCGTCCGGCACCTAACTACAAAACCGGAGACAAGGTTTGGCTATCATCCAAGAACATCCATCTCAAAACTCCTTCCCTCAAATTGGCTCCTAGGTTTCTGGGTCCCTTTTCCATCTTGGAGCATGTAAATCCGGTTTCCTTCCGACTCCAACTTCCTCAAAGCATGAGAATTCCGAATGTCTTTCACACCTCGCTTCTCAAGCCATTCATCTCCAGTAACCTCTTTACGGACCACACTTCTAAACCAGATCCTGTGATGGTACAGGGTAACGAAGAGTACGAGATACAGGCTTTACTGGATTCCCGTCTTTCAAGAGGTAAAGTCCACTTCTTGGTACACTGGAGAGGTTTTGAACCCGAAGAGAAGTCATGGGTACCCCTGAAAGATATTCATGCTCCAGGACTCCTCAAACGCTTCCAAAAGAAGTTTCCATCAAAACCATGGAAGGATCGTCCTGAGGCCGATCCTGAGGGGGGGGTACTGTGAGGATTCAGGGATTGCGGCATCCGCGCCCTGGTTCCTCTGCTCCTGCATTTACCCCCGCTGCCGTGGCGCACGTCCCTCGCCAGCGTCACTCACCTCCGGCGGTTCTGGGGATTCCCCGCCATCCTCGGCGTTCTCGGGTCCCTGCATCCTCTCACGCGGCCGCCATGTTGCCCGGGCGCGCTCCTGAACAGCGCGCGCTGGGTGAAGATAATTTATTCACTGCTTTTGCAGTGAAAACCCGCCCCCAGCACAGTAATAGGATCTCCTGTTTAAACAAGAGTCCTCACCTGCCTGCCAATCAAGGGGACCTATCCAGGGTGGCTCCACGCAGTCCTCCAGGCCTGCCTCCACCTCTGATTGGTCAGCCACACTTTATAATGCCGGTCCTTCCTATCACTCATTGCTCGACATAGTTTCCACTAGGATTACTACTCTGGCGTTTTCTCTCTCATTCTTTCAGGTTACGACTTGGCTTGGCAGACGTCTCCCTCTGGCTCTCGACCCCTGCTTGGACAACGACCTTCCGGAATTCTCCAATCCCTGACATTGGCTAACGGCAACGACCTTCTGGAATTCTCCAATCCCTGACCTTGGCTAACGGCAACGACGACGGCATTTCTACACCGGTACCAGCAAGTATTGCTAGCTAAACATCACCTGGCCTGGCAACGCCAAATCACCACACTCCGGACACGCTCCCTTTGCTGCGGGTGCGTGCCTCTATACGTTCCTCACCTCAGTGAAAGGAACGGGTCTGGTCTGCGGGCAGCACCGGCGTAACATATACATAACCCATAGTTAATTTTTTAGGCATAGGAATGGCGGTGGCCCTCGGGTGTTCCCCTCAGGGGTCCCCGCTTGCCTTTAGTATCAAGTCTGTGCCCCCAAAAAATAATTAAAAAACACATAAATACTTTTACATAAATACACACACAAATTTTTAACCAAAAAAGGGAAAATACTTGTACAAGACATGAAAATTTTTTGATTCAGTTCCCACGATCTCATTGGCTCTAGTCCTATGTGACGGCGCCATTTTTGATTTGTTGACGTCATGTTAAAGGGAAATGAAGTACAGCCATTCTGATTGGCTGGCTTCCTTTCCTTTAAATGACGTCATCATTTTTTTTTTCCTTAACCAAAATCACGTGCTTTTCACGGCCCAATCAGGACCGTGAGAACCATTTGATGCAAAATGTGACGTCATAGGCCTATAAAAGCATTTCTTGTCTCATTTTCCAGCTAGATGCCGTGGGGAGAGGACCTCCTGTCTGAAGAAGATGGACAGTGCGTCGCAGAAGAAGAAGCCAGAAGACCCAGAAGACCCCGCAGATGGTAAAGAAGACCCCGAAATGAAGACCACAGACGGTATGGATTATAAAGACAAGAAAGAAGACACCACATTGGATTACAAAGGTTTTTTATTTTATGGGTTCCTGGTTCCTGTCTTTGGATTTGTTACAGACAAAGCGGTTCCCCTGGAAGTCGGTCATTGGTCATCTAATGGTAAGTACACTAAAGAAATGTATTTTATTTAAGTTGTAACTATTTTTTTTTTTCTAACATGTCTGAATAATTTTTTTAATGTCCATTTAATGCCCCTGTATGTATATATATCCCTATGGAGCTATATACATAAGTGTTTATTAAAGGATTGTTTTGCAAATGTTTATAGCATTTTTTCATGTCTTGTACATGTATTTTCCCTTTTCTGGTTATAATTTTTAGTGTGCAATGTTATTTTGAATTAGTTATGTCATTTATGATGATGCTGATTGCATCGATTTATTTAGGGACCCTGCCTTAATTTTTAATTGTGGCTTCTTTTTTGAAGTTAGATTGTGTATGATCGTGTTAGTTAGAAATAGATTTATTTTCGGAATGGTTTTGTTTTAGCATTACAATAGTGAATAGGGTTTTGGGTTTAGATTTGTTTGTAATGTATTTCGGATGGCATAAATTGTGTTTTGGTAATTTATTATTGTCTACTTGCTTTGTTTATATTGAATGTTTACTTTCAATCGTGTATTTGTTTTGGAGCATTGATTGCTATTGTGTACATGATGGAAATATTATTTGCATCATATACACATTGTTCAATTGTATGATTTATTACCATTTGCTATTTACTGGTTTGGATAGGTGCTTGCTATATTCTTTTAGGACATGTGTTTTCATTTTAATTTGGCTTTTTTTTTTAATTTGGCTGTGATGTTGCCAATTTGCGATGGGATGTTTTAACTTTTTACATGGATATCCTTAACCATTTTTTTGTAGATTGGTTCATCATACATATATTTTCAATACATTTATATACCAACTGTTGTTTTTAGATAGGAATTTTATTAAAGGTTTTACACCATATTCCTTTTTTCCTATATTACTTCCCCCCCCCCTCTCCCCCTCCCCCCTCCCTCCCTTTGTGAGATCCATCTCGTGGAAAGATAGCCTCCAGCAGCGGAATGATGATGAAGCTGTGATAGCTGTTTGAAGAATCGTGTGCAGTCTAAGAATATACCACGAAATTGAAGTTCATCAGTAGCAGAGTTCCTGAGTCCCATTGTGGATTAAAGGCTTTATAATTGCTGACAAATGGTAATTGCATATCTTACCCCCTAAGTCCTGATTGTTCTGACATACTACCCTATGATATTTTTCTCCCCTTCTTCTCTTCCTTTCCCTGCAATTTGCGCCTAGGTCATTTCTTCTCTGTATACCAATTTGCGGCAGGTGTGGAGCCGTGGACCTAAGTGGCAGCATTCTGTAGGGTTAGTGATTTTAGGGGTTAATTACCTCTCAGTTGATTGATTGGCAAGGTGTATTGTTTATAATCTTTGCATCTAACTAAGTGTTTGGTATTTGCGCTGTTGTATCTTGCTTTTTCTGTATTTTGTCCACTACACAACTAGCTGCATCCCTATAACACAGTTAACATTATGGCCACAGCGTTGGAACATGATTCCATATTTTATATGAGGAAACATAGGGGCATAGAAACAGAAGACATATTTTCAGATGATATCAGGTTAGAGAGTACATCAGGAGATGAAGAGGATTTAGACTCTTGATTCCTAAAATTGGAAAGGCTGATGATTAAGGATACCAAGGCATATTGGGAGGTAATCGCGTTAGAACAATATATTGCGGTTGATAGAATTCCCAGAGGGTTAAGGATTTTTAAAGATCCAACTTCTGATCAAGATGATATTTTGTTTATGAAGGAATGGAATAAAATTTTAGACATGGCATCAATTGAACTAATGAAGTTACTCATTACACACAGAAATAAAAATCTAGCAATATTAGAGGTTGATATACAAACAATAGAGAATAAATTAAATAGCTTGGAGAAAACAGAGAAACATAAAGAGATTGAGAAGAAAGTTAAACTAAGAACAGATAAAATTGAAAAGGATACAAAATTATCCAAACAAAGAAAGTTTAGACGAGTCAAAGAGGATTATCTTAATAACTGTTATAGATCATGGAAAAAGAATCAACAAGAAGTTAAAACAGAGACAAAGGGGTTTAGCCAGAACGAGGAACAACAAGGACATCAGAATGTCAATGAGAACAGATATATGGGTCCAAGAACTAACAACTATCATCATAAGGATAACAGATATTGGAACAAACACAAATACCATCATGACAGAGATAGACAGGGTTCCGGTGATTATAGGAGTAGGAAACAGAGTTGGAGGGGACAACAGAATGGTTACAATTCACGACAGGAACATACATCTAAAGAGAAAGAACGAGAGGAGGTTTTTGTGGAGGAGGAGAGACCTTCAACATCAGCCTCCTCTTTTTTAGAGAGAAGACACCAGAGAGAGAAACCAGGGGAATCATTGAAATTGCAACAGAAGGAAGACAACAAATCACACACTCCCCAGAAAAGGAAGATAGAAAGCCCACAAAGAGAGGAAAAAGAGGAGGGACCAAAACCAGCCAAAAAACAAACACTGTAGATAATATCACGAAGGGTATTTTTAATCTTAGTGACGTGTCCCTTACTAATGAGCAGACAAGTGTTCTTAAAAAAGGTTTAGCCTTTGCTCCAACTAATAAAATCAATACGTTAATACCTATATTGATATTAGTAAATTTGCTACAAATTTGACATTAAAAAAGTACTTTATGAAGCAAAATGTGACACATGAGGTACATCAAGGCGGTATAGCCACCTGTGAGAGATTTGTACATACAACCTGTAAAAACAAATCAATTTTCTTTCCCAGTTATTTAAAAGGAGGGCACATTGATACCTTTACTAAATTAGTTTAGGAAGACATCGAAAAACTCACAATGGATAAAAAGCCTAGAACAATCAAGAATTTAACTAAACAAGAATTAGAGGCAGTAGGTGAACTCTCTAAAAGAGATGATATTGTGATCAAACCAGCAGATAAGGGGGGGGGGGGGTGGTCATCCTAAATAGAAGAGACTATGACAGAGAATCCCACAGATTACTTGGAGATATTGAAACATACAGAGTATTACAAAATAACCCCACTGAACAATATAAAAAAGAGCTATTGGAATTATTGAATGAGGGATATAGGGATGGGATTCTCACCAAATCAGAATGGGAATACTTAAATACAAAATCTCCAAGAATCCCAATCTTCTATTATTTACCAAAACTTCATAAGGATGCCAGCAACCCCCCTGGATGCCCAATAGTATCTGGGATAAAATCCCTAACTGCAAACCTTTCAGGTTACATCGACACATTTCTAAAAAACCCTGTTAAAAAATTAAAATCCTACATTCAGGACAGTATTCAAGTATTGAACATTGTACAGAACATGACATGGAGTGAAAACTATATATTGGTCACCTGTGACGTTTCCACACTGTACACGGTAATAGACCATACCCATGGGTGTACTGCAGTCAAGGAAAATCTCGTCCAGAATGGCGAACTAGACCAAATACAAGTTAAGTTTATCGTAGATTGTATAAAATCCATACTCAGTCATAATTATTTTTGGTACAATGAACAATATTACCTACAGATTAGAGGTACTGCTATGGGTACAAGATTTGCCCCGAACTATGCTACATTTTTATGGGAATGTGGGAAGACAAATTCATCTGGTCGGACCACATGTTCGGAGCAAATCTGGTATCCTGGCATAGATACATTGACGACATACTATTTGTATGGGATGGCAGTGAAGAATCACTCATAATATTCCTAACACAACTGAATAATAATCCCTATAATCTCAGGTTTACGTATAAGTACCGTCGCACAAGTATTGACTTTCTTGATTTACAACTTTATGTGTTAAATAGGATGTTGGAAACTAGGACCTATGTAAAAGAGGTAGATTGTCATAGCTTTCTAATGGGGGACAGTGGGCACCATGATAAATGGATTAACAACATACCTCTAGGTCAACTACAGTGGATTAAACGTAATTGCTCTCAAGACACAACCTTCCACGAGCAGGCACATGAATTGATGGATAGGTTCACAGAGAGGAAATATAAAAAAGATACAGTGGATGTAGCATACAATAAGGTCACACTGTCACGGCTGTGCTCGCCCAAACCTGGGTCGGACCACGTGGCTGAGGTGGGGTTGTAAAAGCACCGACCTTAGACCACGCAGGCGGATCCGGATTGCGCAGTTCGTAGTCGTACGTAGCAGGATCAGGATAGGAGAAGACAGCATCGTTGGTGGACACGCCAGGGTCAGGACTGGAGACATCAGGGTAAACGTTGTTCAAGCAGGAGTTCGGCAACAGGTAGTCAGGAGAGCCCCGCTTCAGCTTGGAGCGCGGGAGTAGCTTCTGCATGTGCGGCGACCATGGCCCATGGTACTGGTCTCAGGAGGTGGTAGACAGACCAGAGTAGCACACCGCCTAGCTGCACTGGTAAACCAGTGCTTCAGCGCAAGAGTCCTGAGCGGTCTTGGAAATCCTCTGTTTCAGTGCAGGAACCAGGACACGGCCTCTACAATAGGGAAAGAGAAGCAGGCCCCAGGAACCAGGAAGCTGAAGAAACACAGGGGAAACCTCCGCTTCAGCACAGGCGACAGGAACAGACCGCTGCGTGAATATAGCAGCCGGTCACAGGAAACAAGGAGCTGAAGTAACAAGGAGAGTACTCAGCTTCAGCACAGGAAACAGGAACTGACCGCTGCATGAGACTAGCAGCCGGTCACAGGAACCAGGGAGCTGAAGACAACAAGGAGAGTACTCCGCTTCAGCACAGGAACAGATCGCTGCGTGACACTAGCAGCCGGACTCAGGAACCAAGGAGACAGACAAGACAAGGCTTATGGCAGAACACAGAGACATCCAGGAAGGACTATGCTCGGCAGGGAGCATTGTGGGAAAGCAGTACTTAAAGGTCAGAGAACCAATGGCAGAAGGGGCATGTGGCAGTATTGCTTTGGTGAGAGAATCCAGGCTGCAGTAAATATCAGGGGAAGTGTTCCAGGACTGCACAGACTGCAAGGTAAGGCAAACAGTAAACCAAGGAGCGGATTCCTTACAGTACCCCCCCCCCTTCACGTGAGACCTCTGGGCGAACAAGACCACTCATAGAGTTGGGGGACCAGGAGTTGTTCCTGAACCGTCTAGGATTGGTGTTAGAGTCATAGTCCAGAGACTCGTGGTCACTCCTTTGTGTACCCCCACCCCCCGGAGGGAACTGCGGCCAGACAGGGCCATCCATGGGTCTCGGGGACATCGAGTTGTTCCTAAAGTTTTTTAGGCGGAAAGGGGATCCGTAAACGAGTAGTTCCTTGGTGAGTACTGTTCTAAGATATGAGAGTGGTGGTAGAGATATCATTGGTACATGGCTCGCCCCGCGAAATGGCTTGGGAATCCAAGGCTGTGAAGAACCAGAGGGGTCCGGAGCAGAAACGGCAGAAGAACCCCCACTGGGAGCCAAGTCTTTAGTAATGGGACCAGAATTTAGGATAAGCGGCCTTGATAGTTGATCGAATATACCCGGGCGACCTTTGGGACAGACAAAGTCTTGGCTGACCTCTGCATGTAGGAATTTGAGAGGGACTTCTCCTCCAGAGGTCTCCCAGGTAGTGGTCAGCGAGGGTATAGGGTGAGTGGGAGCATTTCCCGGTATTGGTATGGAAGGTGACAAGGCAAGCAGTAAACCAGACATAGAGACCAAAATCTTGGGATATGTACAGAGTATTTCCAACTCAAAGGAAATAACAGGGGCAACAGAAGGTTCCGAGGGGGAAAACCATCGTTTCACAGAGGCAGAGAAGCACTCAGCAGTGGAGCTCCCAAATACTGGGGAACCGTCAGTGGGAGATAGTATTGTCTGGGGAGTAGGAATAGGCTTTGGGGCTTTAATATCAGAAACTTGAGAATCAGGCAGAGCAAGGGTAGCGGAGGGAGGGGAGCTAACCTCAGAAGGTGAAGTCTGTACTTCAGTGACAGGGACCTGAGAGACTACAAAAACAGCAGCGAGTAAAGGAATTGACTCCGGAGCTGGAGGCTCGGAATCCATAACAGAAACATCTCGCAAAGCAGGGGTACCGATAGGAGAACTAGCATCAGGAGCTGGTGCCTGGGAATCAGTGACTGGTAATGGGAGAGTAATGATGGGAGTTAAAGAGACAATAAGCTGTAAGTTGGAACCGTGGAAACTCTCAATAGCAGAAACCTTTGAAGTAAAAGGAGTCTTATCCAAAACTGCAAGGGCCCTAACAACAGGGGTGCTTGTCATGACAAAAACAGATTTAGGCGTGTTTACTAGTGCAAAAATTCTGATAACGGGACTCCTAGCCAGTGGTGAGGGTGTCAGGGTTTGACTAGTGAGAAAATCAGATATAGTGATAAGTGACTTAGAATCAATCACTGATGTTCTAGGTTTGCTGGACATGTGTGAGAAAGTACCCTTTAAGACAGGAATTTTAATTTTTACCCCGAGTAACCCAACGGTTGCTGGAGCACGTTTAGCTGCAGTGCTGAGGGACTGAGGTTTAGCAAGGGCAGTAAAACTAAATAGCTCAGATTTAAGCACCAGGACTTGTAATATAGGCAGGGTGGTCTCAGACTGTACTAAGGGGGTAACAACAGATATGCTGATCCCTGGAGGGTTTGCATGGGCAGAGAAATCAGGGGAACTAACAGCAAGGACGACCTCTATAGAAAGAGATTCTGAATCTGAAGGGAGGTTTTTACCTCTCCGAGTATCAGGGCCGCAAGGCAAATTTCAGAGAGAGGGGAAACTGTATGCAGGCTTCTAGCTAGCACATATGAAAAAGCGTCACTTTTGAGTGAAAACAGTGTGTCTGCAAACCCTCCTGGGAACACCACATGAACCCCAGGAGGGGCATACTGATCACTGTACGGTTTTAACCCTAAGCTTTGAGAAGGGGAGAACACAGAAAGTACACGGGGGGTAATCATAACTGTACTGGTCTCTGAAGTGGTTATTTGGTAAGGAGTGTCTGGGAAACCAGAAATGACTGCACATTCCACGATGTGGGGACTATGTGCTGAAGCAGGGATCATTGCTCTCTGGGTGACAGACTGATTCAGCGAAGTACCCGGGAATGGGAACTCTGCGAAAAAAGCTTAGGGAAAAACTTGGTAACTGAATATATTTAACTGGATTCAGAACTTTAGCCGAAGTTTCAGGGGGCACAGCAGCTGAGACTTGAGCTGAAGCAGGGGTTTTATAGCAAAAACTAACTAAGGATTCAACAACCTTGGGGAAGTCATTTAATGCAACCTCTGCTGTAGGACTTGGGGACACATTCTCTGAGGCTAGAACGAAGGCATTAGCTTGGAGGCAGCAAGAATTTACAGGAGTTAATGCAGACAATACCTGAGAGTAGAACATAGAGAGTTATTCCTCTGTAATAGGAGACAAGGGATTTTTCCTCTGGAGCTAGGGACGTGACCATGGCTGGCGAAGAACAGGGGGTTACCAAAGGGGACTCAGAGAGCTGCCCCAAAGGGGTTAATACAGGAATGACCCTGGGAACAGAACTTAGAAATTCAAACTGAGTACGTGGAGGTAGGAGGAATTCGTTTTCTGACAGGGAAGGCATACAGAACTGCCTAGCAGGGGTTAAAGCAAGAAAAACGTCAAGGGCTGAAAAGGGAGATTCAGAGTTAGGAATAGAGGGAAAAAGGGACTTGTTCTCGGATACTAGAGCCTTAGTGTTGGCTAGAGAAATATACGTTTATTCCAGGGGAACCTCACAGGACTGATCAGCAGGGGTTAACGTAGACGTATCATTGGTGTCAGAGTACCCGGGTGTACAATCAGGGCTAGGGACCGTGGCAGCTTCTACGTTAGGGGGCAGTGATGTGGGTCAGTTTGGTCATTTCCTGGAGAGGGAGATACGTCCCCAGGTTTAGCGACAGGACTGGCAGCACAGGTGGACTGCCAAGCGGCAGCTTAGCTGGCGAGGAGAGGGTCCTGTTTCTTTATGCAAATGTCCAAAGTCAGGGAAAGTACACGGAACATGAAGAGAGGGTCCTGTTGTACTACGGGAATGTCCAATGATAAGGCCAAGGCAAAGAGTATATCTTGGGCGTTGGCAAGTTTGATAGGATTCACATTATCCCAGTTAAAGGGGAACCAGGGGAGCAAACACAAGCGGCCAGAGACTGTTTTAAGTCCTTGAGGCAGTAAGCCTTAATAATGAGATCGTTACGGCATTGTCTTTGCAACGGGGTTAAACCTTCATACATAATCTGTTCTTCAATCAGGGGTAGTATTTCGCACAGATACTGGTTTTCAAACTGGGACTGGTCTACAGGCCTGGACAGGATTTCAGACAGAAACAATACAACCCTCACCACAGGGCGGTCCGAGTTTGTGGGGCCGAGCATACTGTCACAGCTGTGCTCGCCACAAACCTGGGTCGGACCACGTGGCTGAGGTGGGGTTGTAAAAGCACCGACCTTAGACCGCGCAGGCGGATCCGGATTGCGCAGTTCGTAGTCGTACGTAGCAGGATCAGGATAGGAGAAGACAGCATCGTCGGTGGACACACCAGGGTCAGGACTGGAGACATCAGGGTAAACGTTGTTCAAAACAGAAAGTGAATCCCTGCGCTTCTCCCATAGGGATAGCAATCAATGGGGAATATATATATATATATGTATGGTGTAAATACCTATAAGAAAAAAGGAGACTTTTGGTATACATCCTTTGATCAAATAATGCCAAGCCTGCTAACCACGTCAAGGTAAGTCTCTTTAGCAGGTCCCTATGCTAAATGCATACTAGTGTTATGTGAAATAAGCCCAGAAGGGGTTAAAATATCAAAGCATATGCTTGTATAACCTAGTGCAATTAAAAACTGGTATATACCAGTACAGATACTCACATGTAAGTGAAGTGGAATAAGGGGACCTTGCTAGGAGATTATATACCTAGAAGAGGAGGGGCTGGCCTGCCACAAACTGCTCAATAAGCAGTTGCAGGTGATTGGCTAAATATATTCAATTACACCATAGTAGTGTTGCCCTCTAGGAGCGTGCTGCAAAGGATTAAAATCGGGCCAACAAATAATGTAAAACAAATATAATCACTGCGCTTCTCCATGTAAAGAGCATGCAGCTAGTGAAGGAAATGGCCATACAAATGTGCAAAACAGAAAGTGAATCCCTGCGCTTCTCCCATAGGGATAGCAATCAATGGGGAATATATATATATATATGTATGGTGTAAATACCTATAAGAAAAAAGGAGACTTTTGGTATACATCCTTTGATCAAATAATGCCAAGCCTGCTAACCACGTCAAGGTAAGTCTCTTTATTTGTTTTACATTATTTGTTGGGCCGATTTTAATCCTTTGCAGCACGCTCCTAGAGGGCAACACTACTATGGTGTAATACAAAACTAACTAAAAACTCTCTACCAGCGCTTGATCCAAGTGATGAACTAATTGATGTGATAACAACAATAGTGTGATTACAATGTGATTACATATGCAGCCAAGGGGGCAATAAACAATAGATTGTTCCAATCCAATACCAAAAAATACAAATACAAAGAATGTCCCCGGCGCAAAGTGTGGTGATGATAATTACAGTACCATATCAAAAGACAGTCCTGGTTGAAAAGTCAGTCCTGATGGTAGAAAGTTTCATCAACAATTTGAGGTAGATTTTCCTCTGGGCGTAGTCTCCTTACAATGTCTGCAAATACAGATAGAGAAAAGACACCATTGCGCAGTATACAGACTCAATTGCCCCAACCTGAAGAGGAAAATCCCTACTTACAGGATATTCTCTTGTTCATTCGGAGGAGAGAATCTGTTCTTTGGCTCTCTTCCTCCACCTTGATCTCCTACGGACCCCTCGTGGTTTCTAAGGTGGCTCTCTTCAACTCGGTCTTTGTTGTCCCAGGAGCAGCATACACCGCAACAGCCGTGGTTGGAGAAAATTGAAAGACAGCCTAGTGTACTCCGCAAATTTTATTTAACAATATTAAAAAGCAGAAATGTTACACTCACATTTTGCGAGGGCAAACATGCCGCTAAAGAATGCCGTCCGCAGCTTGTGTCCTCACAGTGGTGTGTTGTTCCACGAGGTCGCGCGCCGACCGATGACGTCAGTAGCGCAGCGCCCGGAGTTCTCCCCACACCACGAGATGCAACACAGGTGACGGCTAGCGACGTGCACTGTACTAGGCTCCTCCTCCCTACGCGTTTCGTGACGCTACGTCACTTCCTCAGGGGATGAAGGAGTCCAGTACACTGGTGCCTTAAGTACATGCACTAAAACTTGTATCAGCCCACAAATGGGCGGCAATCATTCCACTTAACTGAGTAATTACAGGACCAGATACAGCTTAATTGATATACTACGCTGTTGGGGTCAAACCAGTCCTCACTAATACCCTTCTAAAAAGTGTCAAAACATATAAAATGAATTAAAACATGGTAAAACATTAAATTAGTAAAATAAACACTTCTCCTATAATTGATTACATAAACATGTTATATATCATGGATTATCATACAAATTCAATAAAGAATGTTAGCTGAATTAAAGAAAGATGAGACAAGCAGATTTAAGGGTCTTTCAAAAAGGATGCCAGATCAAAATCAATATTTAGACCCAATGGGGACAGGGTTTTCAGGACATATATCCAGTAGCTTTCTCTTTTGGACAACATGCCCAACCTGTCTCCCCCTCGCCAATTTGGTTTTAAATGTTCAATACCCATACATATAAGGCCATCAGGAATCTGATTATGCACTAGCTTGAAATGATTAGAAACGCTATGCGTCTCGAGGCCTCTCTTAATGTTGTATATATGCTCGGCAAATCGCCTCTTGAGAGGTCTCCCTGTATGCCCTATGTATTGTAGCCCACATGGGCATTGCAGTAAATAAACACAATAATCCGTCTTGCAGTTAATAAATGTTTCTTTATCATAGACCACTCTTGTTTTGTTTGATTTAAATGATTTGCCCTTAACACTATTTTTGCATCCAATACATTTGGAGCATGTATAGTACCCTTTAAGGTTACTTAGCCATGTGACATGGCGGTCTCAAATACCATCAAAGGGACAGCTTGGTGATAGCCGGGACTTTAATTTTTTTGCCCTTCTATAAACTATCTGAGGTTTTTCTGGGACAATCTCTTTAAGAACAGGGTCCCTCTGTAGTATGCCCCGATGTTTAGTAAGAACCTTTGTTATAGTAGGGGCAAAACCACTGTACTGGGTTACAAAAAATGGAAATGGGTTACTTTTCTTTATGGCAGTTGTGGTTGGATGTTTACATAGAATATTTTTTCTATCTAATTTATTAACTTCAGAAATGGCAGAGTCTACATCACGCATTTTGTATTCCCTGTCCAGGAACCTATCCCTAAGGTCATTAACCTGCTGTTGGTACACTTTTTCATTTGAGCAGTTTCGCTTAACCCTAAGTGCTTGTCCCTTAGGGATGTTCCGGAGCCAGTTTGGGTGATGATGGCTAGATGCCAATAAATACGTATTTGCATCTACATCCTTATTATATGTTTTTGTTTGTATAATATCATTCTCTATATATAGAGATAGGTCCAAGAAATTGATGATGGTATTGCTTTGATTAAATGTGAATCTCAGGTTCAATTCATTAATATTTAAATATTGCTTGAATGCCTCAAGCTCATCCATAGGCCCCCTCCAGACACACAACACGTCATCAATGTATCTCTTCCATAGCACCAGGTTTGCCCCAAATGGGTTGGAGGTCCATATGTTATCCTCCTCCCATATGGACATGAATAAGTTCGCATAACTTGGGGCAAACCTGGTGCCCATCGCGGTGCCGCAAAATGTGAGTGTAACATTGCTGCTTTTTAATATTGTTAAATAAAATTTGCGGAGTACACTAGGCTGTCTTTCAATTTTCTCCAACCATGGCTGTTGCGGTGTATGCTGCTCCTGGGACAACAAAGACCGAGTTGAAGAGAGCCACCTTAGAAACCACGAGGGGTCCGTAGGAGATCAAGGTGGAGGAAGAGAGCCAAAGAACAGATTCTCTCCCCCGAATGAACAAGAGAATATCCTGTAAGTAGGGATTTTCCTCTTCAGGTTGGGGCAATTGAGTCTGTATACTGCGCAATGGTGTTTTTTCTCTATCTGTATTTGCAGACATTGTAATGAGACTACGCCCAGAGGAAAATCTACCTCAAATTGTTGATGAAACTTTCTACCATCAGGACTGACTTTTCAACCAGGACTGTCTTTTGATATGGTACTGTAATTATCATCACCACACTTTGCGCCGGGGACATTCTTTGTATTTGTATTTTTTGGTATTGGATTGGAACAATCTATTGTTTATTGCCCCCTTGGCTGCATATGTAATCACATTGTAATCACACTATTGTTGTTATCACATCAATTAGTTCATCACTTGGATCAAGCGCTGGTAGAGAGTTTTTAGTTAGTTTTGTATTTCACGTTTTTTGTTCAATACTCACCCAGCAGCTGACCAAAATATTATTTGATCACCATGGCACTATTCACTAATAGAGCACTACGAGGTTTAAACTTAGAAGGTTTTTTCACGGTAGATGAATTTATGGATCCTGATAAAGAGAGTCTTGATATTCAGTTTTCAAAGTTAGAAAGGTTACTGACACAAGAAATGAGGCAAATATGGGAAGTTTACATGCTCAAACAGTACCTAGAACAAAAGCGGATACCCAGAGGACTTAGAGTCCAGAAGCCTCCCACCTCAGATCAGGAAGATGAAAACTTTTTAAAAGAGTGGAATTTTATTTTAGACACTTGTTCGGTAAACCTTATCCAATTGCTCCTGAAGCAGAGAGCTAAGACTCTAGAAGTACTAGACAAAGAAATAAATACAATCAAGGAGCAAATGGAACCATTTATGGAATTGGCAGAATACAAATTATTGGAAGAAAAAGCTATTTCAAAAATAGATAAAACAGAGAAAGAAGTCAAGCTTACTAAACTTAAAAAATTTGCAAGAGATAAGCGGGACTATGATGAGAACAGGCAAAGAAACTGGAAAACCGAAAAAATCATTACCGTTAGTGAAGTGGAAATTATTGGTCAAGAACCGGATACACCTGCAGCGAATTCTAGAGACAGGTTAGATTCCACCAGAAGTGAGAAATTCGAAGTTAACACTAAGGAAACAAAGGGTGGGAATCTACCAATAGAGAAATCCAATAAGAACCCCCCTTCCTATAAAAATAAAAAGAGGCCCACTAATCAGGAAGGAACGAACCCAAGTAGTAGTAGGGTGACACATTCAGACCAAAATTACACTAATGGGAACTATAGAGAAAGGTCTCCAGTAGACAGACCCTTCAACAGCCAGAAAACAAATAATTCCAAACAGAATTCTTTTTTAGACTACCGCCAGGGACGAGCACCAATCCAAGAAAGGTGGAGAGGCCCCAGAAATCATCTAGGGAGACAAGACCAAACGAAGGTAGAAAGGAAAAGGTCAAGGCTGCAAGAGTCAGAGGAAAGAGAGGAGGGTCAAGGAAGAGAAAGAGAAAGAAAAAGGTCAGACAGAGGAAGGGATTGGTAAAAAGTAATGTCTTCAATATAAGTGATCTTCAATTACAACAAGTGGAATTAGATGTCTTATCCAGGGGTTTGAATTTTGCTCCGGTTAATGGTCCCAATATGTTTAACACATTTGTGGACATCCACAAGTTTGTGAGAAAAATCACCTTGAAAAAATACTTCATTAAGGACGCAGTTAGTAGAGCAGTTATGAAACCTAATTTAACCAATGGTAATGACAAATCTCCACTTACATCATTAAAGAGACCGTCTACTTTTTACCCCAAAGCCGTTAAAGGTAACTATGTCAACACCTTTGCGGAGATGGTTATTGCAGATTTAGAAACAGCAAGTTCCAATTTTAAATGCCCCAAACAAAATCTAAGCATAGAAGAAAAAGCAGCCATAAAATCCCTTGAGGACAATAAAAATATTGTAATCAAGGCGGCAGACAAAGGGGGAGGGGTGGTTGTGATGAACTACTCTTAATATAAGGAGGAGTCATCAAGGATCTTGAGTGACCCAACCACATACCAGAACCTGGAGGGTAACCCAACGGATCGTTTTAAAGAGGAGTTGTTGGTACATTTAGAACAGGGATTCCGAGATGAAATAATTACCAAACAAGAACTGGAATTCATCACTATAGAACAACCAAGGATTCCAGTATTTTATTTCATCCCGAAGATCCATAAAAATCTTAATCGGCCCCCAGGAAGACCAATAATATCTGGAATAAGGTCCCTCACCTCGAATCTATCGCAGTTTTTAGATTTTCTGTTGCAGAAATATGTGAAACAGGTCCCATCCTATTTGAGAGACACGTCGCATGTACTCACTACCATACAGGAGTTAAAGTGGTCTGAAAACTATTGTTGGGTAACATGCGACGTAGTCTCATTATACACAATAATAGACCACAAGATGGGACTGGAAGCAATCAGGAGGGTTCTGGAAAAAGATAATTCTGTAGATCAAAAACTAAGGACCTTCATCTTGGATGGCACAATTATTTTTGTCATGAGGGTGACTTTTTCCTCCAGACATGCGGCACCGCGATGGGCACCAGGTTTGCCCCAAGTTATGCGAACTTATTCATGTCCATATGGGAGGAGGATAACATATGGACCTCCAACCCATTTGGGGCAAACCTGGTGCTATGGAAGAGATACATCGATGACGTGTTGTGTGTCTGGAGGGGGCCTATGGATAAGCTTGAGGCATTCAAGCAATATTTAAATATTAATGAATTGAACCTGAGATTCACATTTAATCCAAGCAATACCATCATCAATTTCTTGGACCTATCTCTATATATAGAGAATGATATTATACAAACAAAAACATATAATAAGGATGTAGATGCAAATACGTATTTATTGGCATCTAGCCATCATCACCCAAACTGGCTCCGGAACATCCCTAAGGGACAAGCACTAAGGGTTAAGCGAAACTGCTCAAATGAAAAAGTGTACCAACAGCAGGTTAATGACCTTAGGGATAGGTTCCTGGACAGGTAATACAAAATGCGTGATGTAGACTCTGCCATTTCTGAAGTTAATAAATTAGATAGAAAAAATATTCTATGTAAACATCCAACCACAACTGCCATAAAGAAAAGTAACCCATTTCCATTTTTTGTAACCCAGTACAGTGGTTTTGCCCCTACTATAACAAAGGTTCTTACTAAACATTGGGGCATACTACAGAGGGACCCTGTTCTTAAAGAGATTGTCCCAGAAAAACCTCAGATAGTTTATAGAAGGGCAAAAAAATTAAAGTCCCGGCTATCACCAAGCTGTCCCTTTGATGGTATTTGAGACCGCCATGTCACATGGCTAAGTAACCTTAAAGGGTACTATACATGCTCCAAATGTATTGGATGCAAAAATAGTGTTAAGGGCAAATCATTTAAATCAAACAAAACAAGAGTGGTCTATGATATAGAAACATTTATTAACTGCAAGACGGATTATTGTGTTTATTTACTGCAATGCCCATGTGGGCTACAATACATAGGGCATACAGGGAGACCTCTCAAGAGGCGATTTGCCGAGCATATATACAACATTAAGAGAGGCCTCGAGACGCATAGCGTTTCTAATCATTTCAAGCTAGTGCATAATCAGATTCCTGATGGCCTTATATGTATGGGTATTGAACATTTAAAACCAAATTGGCGAGGGGGAGACAGGTTGGGCATGTTGTCCAAAAGAGAAAGCTACTGGATATATGTCCTGAAAACCCTGTCCCCATTGGGTCTAAATATTGATTTTGATCTGGCATCCTTTTTGAAAGACCCTTAAATCTGCTTGTCTCATCTTTCTTTAATTCAGCTAACATTCTTTATTGAATTTGTATGATAATCCATGATATATAACATGTTTATGTAATCAATTATAGGAGAAGTGTTTATTTTACTAATTTAATGTTTTACCATGTTTTAATTCATTTTATGGGCCTCATGCAGAGAGCAGCGGTAATGTGAATAGCGGCATTTATTGGAGAGAAATGCCTGTAGAACGGCAGGTACTGGCGAGTTTTAAAAAAAGCGCCATTTTTTTTTTTTTTTTTGTTTCTCGCCGAGCTACCGGCGGGAACCTAAATTTCCCCTGTTCTAAAAATATCCATATTCAGAAAGGCGCGATCGCCATCTAGTGGCTGATCGCGCCAATAACATGGAGAGAAATTCTCAATTTACCTCCGCCAAAAAAAGTTGGCAGGAGGCTGGCCAGAGGGAGAAGAAAAAAAAAACGCGATTTTTTTCCCAACAGTTTCAATAGCGCTCATAGCGCTGGTTGAAACTCTCCATATGCAGAAAGGCAGTTTTATGCCCTTTCTGCATATGGAGAAAAAAACTCTCCAATAAAGCTAAAAAAATTTGAACTCTCCAATTCAATCTAGCGCTGCTCTCTGCATGAGGCCCTATATGTTTTGACACTTTTTAGAAGGGTATTAGTGAGGACTGGTTTGACCCCAACAGCGTAGTATATCAATTAAGCTGTATCTGGTCCTGTAATTACTCAGTTAAGTGGAATGATCGCCGCCCATTTGTGGGCTGATACAAGTTTTAGTGCATGTACTTAAGGCACCAGTGTACTGGACTCCTTCATCCCCTGAGGAAGTGACGTAGCGTCACGAAACGCGTAGGGAGGAGGAGCCTAGTACAGTGCACGTCGCTAGCCGTCACCTGTGTTGCATCTCGTGGTGTGGGGAGAACTCTGGGCGCTGCGCTACTGACGTCATCGGTCGGCGCGCGACATCGTGGAACAACACACCACTGTGAGGACACAAGCTGCGGACGGCATTCTTTAGCGGCATGTTTGCCCTCGCAAAATGTGAGTGTAACATTTCTGCTTTTTAATATTGTTAAATAAAATTTGCGGAGTACACTAGGCTGTCTTTCAATTTTCTCCAACCACGGCTGTTGCGGTGTATGCTGCTCCTGGGACAACAAAGACCGAGTTGAAGAGAGCCACCTTAGAAACCACGAGGGGTCCGTAGGAGATCAAGGTGGAGGAAGAGAGCCAAAGAACAGATTCTCTCCCCCGAATGAACAAGAGAATATCCTGTAAGTAGGGATTTTCCTCTTCAGGTTGGGGCAATTGTGTCTGTATACTGCGCAATGGTGTTTTTTCTCTATCTGTATTTGCAGACATTGTAAGGAGACTACGCCCAGAGGAAAATCTACCTCAAATTGTTGATGAAACTTTCTACCATCAGGACTGACTTTTCAACCAGGACTGTTTTTTGATATGGTACTGTAATTATCATCACCACACTTTGCGCCGGGGACATTCTTTGTATTTGAACTACTATGGTGTAATTGAATATATTTAGCCAATCACCTGCAACTGCTTACTGTATTGAGCAGTTTGTGGCAGGCCAGCCCCTCCTCTTCTAGGTATATAATCTCCTAGCAAGGTCCCCTTATTCCACTTCACTTACATGTGAGTATCTGTACTGGTATATACCAGTTTTTAATTGCACTAGGTTATACAAGCATATGCTTTGATATTTTAACCCCTTCTGGGCTTATTTCACATAACACTACTATGCATTTAGCGTAGGGACCTGCTAAAGAGACTTACCTTGACGTGGTTAGCAGGCTTGGCATTATTTGATCAAAGAATGTATACCAAAAGTCTCCTTTTTTCTTATAGGTATTTACACCATACATATATATATATATATATTCCCCATTGATTGCTATCCCTATGGGAGAAGCGCAGGGATTCACTTTCTGTTTTGCACATTTTTATGGCCATTTCCTTCACTAGCTGCATGCTCTTTACATGGAGAAGCGCAGTGATTATATTTGTTTTACATTAAACGTTGTTCAAGCAGGAGTTCGGCAACAGGTAGTCATGAGAGCCCTGCTTCAGCTTAGGAGCGCGGGAGTGGCTTCTGCGCGTGCGGCGACCATGGCCCATGGTACTGGTCTCAGGAGGTGGTAGACAGACCAGAGTAGCACACCGCCTAGCTGCACTGGTAAACCAGTGCTTCAGCGCAAGAGTCCTGAGCGGGCTGGGAAATCCTCCGTTTCAGCGCAGGAACCAGGACACGGCCTCTGCAATAGGGAAAGAGCAGCAGGCCCCAGGAACCAGGAAGCTGAAGAAACACAGGGGAAACCTCCGCTTCAGCACAGGCAACAGGAACAGACTGCTGCGTGAATATAGCAGCCGGTCACAGGAAACAAGGAGCTGAAGTAACAAGGAGAGTACTCAGCTTCAGCACAGGAAACAGGAACTGACCGCTGCATGAGACTAGCAGCCGGTCACAGGATCCAGGGAGCTGAAGACAACAAGGAGAGTACTCCGCTTCAGCACAGGAACAGACCGCTGCATGACACTAGCAGCCGGTCTCAGGAACCAAGGAGACAGACAAGACAAGGCTTATGGCAGAACACAGAGACATCCAGGAAGTCCTATGCTCGACAGGGAGCATTGTGGGAAAGCAGTACTTAAAGGTCAGAGAACCACTGGCAGAAGGGGTGTGTGGCAGTATTGCTTTGGTGAGAGAATCCAGGCTGCAGTAAATATCAGGGGAAGTGTTCCAGGACTGCACAGACTGCAAGGTAAGGCAAACAGTAAACCGAGGAGCGGATTCCTGACACACACAAATGGAGCGAAAAGATTTATTGACATACAAAAGCAAAGAGAAAGAGGGTCAAATAGGAGAGAAGGATAAAATATCTGTACCATTCATTACAAGATACACAAGCTCCTCTAAAGACATCAGTAGAATATTCCAAAAACTTTGGAATATTCTCCATAAAGACCCCATCTTGCAACAAATATTACCACAGAAACCAGAAATAATCTTTACCAAGGCTCCAAATCTGAAACAAAGATTGGCTCCAAGTTGCCTGAAAAAGGAATGCATTAAGCCCATAACTGTTACTAATGGTTTCTATAAATGCTTGACATGTAGAGGATGGAAATTAAATCAGAGTGCACAGAAATCATTCAAAAAAATAAAATCAGAAACAACACAAGAGGAACATGAAATAAAAGATTTTATTGACTGCAACTCGAGTTATGTAATATACATGTTACAATGTCCATGTAACAAACAGTACATAGGAAGAACCACACGTAAACTGAAATTGAGAATAGCAGAACATATAAAGAACATAGAGAGGGTTTTTTTTACAACATAGTGTATCAAAACACTTTAAAGAACACCATGATCAGAACCCAAACGGTCTAAAAAAATTTGGTATTGATAAAATTCATCCAAATTGGAGAGGTGGGAATCAGGTCATCAAAATATCCAGACAAGAAACCTTCTGGATTTACACCCTAAAAACATTAATACCACAGGGTATGAATATTGACATCGATCTGGGATCTTTTCTGAGGGAATAATAGTAATATCATTATTTCATTATATAACCTTCTCTACAGTTGTGTACCATTGGTTATCTGCTATATATATTAAAACACATTTCCCTATGTACACGAGGTGATGATAATAATGAAGCTCTTGTATCATGTATTGCGCACCCTATGTTTGCACTTTTTTCATCAAATCCTCTATACTGCACCGACACACTTTATTCGAGCAAATACCCAGTATGTACCTGGCAGATACCTGGAATACGCCGCTCCTCACCTCTGACAAGCCCCGTTGCGTTTGCCTTCCCAGCCTGGGTTCATGCCTGGCTGACGGGCGGCTGATCTGTTAAATGATAATGATTAGGATTTAATAGGCTGCAATGCTTCGCGTGTCTACCAGATGGCATAAATTCATGAATTGTAATGCAGTATATATATATATACTGTGCAGTATTGCAGCCAGCGGGAATAAAATGCTTCAATCCCTGCCTGGAAAATACCTCAATGCACTCGGGCAGAAAACAGTCACAAACCTCAATACACCCGGGTATACCCGAATTCGTGGGACTAGCCGAGCTCGAATAAAGTGTGTCGCCAGTGTATATCAATAGGGATTAAAATTATATAGAATTCCAAAATATGTCTCAATACCGCTCCTGTAAAATAAAATGTGACCGTTATTATCATTATTATCATTATATTGCTGTGATCAGTAATGTTGCTATCCTAAGTTACATGTGTTTAGAATTCTATTGTTGTCCACGTAGTCCTACATTTAAAGTACTCCCAAGTAGTCCTATATTTAAAGTACTCCCAAGTATATGGAGATATTGAATGAGTATTTAAAATCAAATATAATAATAACACAACCTCTCTCTATATATCCTTTTACTTGTATAATATCTCCATCAACTTCCTTTGTTTGGATATCTATAATGAGATGTTAGGGAATCTATGTAATAAATTGTAATTTGTGGGTATTGAAAATTGAAGTATTTTCTATCTTATGTGAATGTTAATCGTATGTATACTGTGTCTGTAATTATTAACTATATAAGGTTTTTTCGAAGAGTCTAATATGAACTTTGATCATAGAATTATATGTGATTATATGTGATTATGTGTCTCTCTATGTGGTTTAGTAAATCTAACATGTGGAGATATCAGAGTATTTGCTAATGTTGATTTAATATAATTATGTATTATTAACTTTTGGGCACTTAACGAATATATATATCCTTTTATCTTTATCTAAATCTTATTTCACGAGTTGTCTTCTAAAATAATTTATTTATTTAATATATTCTATATTTGGGATTGAATCACAAATTATTTAGTCTCTGTATTAAGATACTATACCTTAATTAATTAATTTTTTAACTAAAAAACAATGCACTTTATTCTTTATGATTAATTAACACTGTCATATAATTTTGATAAATCTGGAAAATTTACTAGACTAGCTGGTAACTATATATTCCTCTCTTTTGGTATGATACCATCGAATATATAATTAGACATTACATATCTAGTTTCTGTTGTTCCTTAAGCCATATAAGTTATTATGTTTCTTATATAGAGCCTACCAATCCTCTTACACTAATAATGGTGGAGAATGTTAAGTATAAGTGATTCAAGATGTGAGCAACCTCTTACCAAATGAATCAAGTTAAATCTGTCAATTAATTGGATTATTATAATCTAGTATATAAGGAGTTTAGTATTATGTTCTCCCTTGAACATCTATCATCCCCCTTTGATAACAAAAATAAATCTAGTCTGTAATATACAATATGAAAATCCTGATTAGATATTTCATGTTCCTTAAACAATCTAATTAATTTAATTAGTATAATTATGATATCCTCTAATGCCATGAAGATACCATAAAGTATCCAGTAAAAGTACTTCACAATAGTGGGCGAATTAATGGGCAAATCATCATTGATTAGTTAGATGTATTTAATTAATTAAAAAAGTCCATTATGGTAATATGTATTAACTATGTATTTTTAGGAATCTCTATATGTTATTGTTTAAATTTGTATAATCTGTATGTAATCCACATGTGATTTGTCTTTGAATAATAGGTGCCATGACCAAATTGACTGATTAGGGTGTCGTTTAACCAATTCTGACATAAGTCAATCAATCATGAGAGGTAGATATAAATACCCAGGTAGGGAGAGGTTAAGGTTAGTAGCCCCTGACGAAGCCCAAGTGGAGAAACGTGTAGGGCATGCGCATTGGTGGAGCAGCCAGAGACCTACTGCAGAGAAACCCTCGGCACCGGAGCAGAAGCCGCGACAGAGGACTGCGGAAGACGAACTCCCGCGAGAATTGGAGCCGACACACGTGATGCGGAAGGACTCTGGTACATCAGCCGTGCAGTGGATCGGCGTCTCTGTGTTATGAGTGTGAGAGACTCAGTTTAAACTCTCAACTGCTCTTGTTCGATTCAGCACATGTGAGTGGGATACAAACTGTTGTTTTTAGATAGGAATTTTATTAAAGGTTTTACACTATATTCCTTTTTTCCTACATTAGTTCCCCCCCCCCTCTCCCCCCCCCCTCCCTCCCTTTGTGAGATCCATCCCGTGGAAAGATACCCTCCAGCAGCGGAATGATGATGAAGCTGTGATAGCTGTTTGAAGAATCGTGTGTAGTCTAAGAATATACCACGAAATTGAAGTTCATCAGTAGCAGAGTTCCTGAGTCCCATTGTGGATTAAAGGCTTTATAATTGCTGACAAACGGTAATTGCATATCTTACCCCCTAAGTCCTGATTGTTCTGACATACTACCCAATGATATTTTTCTCCCCTTCTTCTCTTCCTTTCCCTGCAATTTGCGCCTAGGTAATTTCTTCTCTGTATACCAATTTGCAGCAGGTGTGGAGCCGTGGACCTAAGTGGCAGCATTCTGTAGGGTTAGTGATTTTAGGGGTTAATTACCTCTCAGTTGATTGATTGGCAAGGTGTATTGTTTATAATCTTTGCATCTAACTAAGTGTTTGGTATTTGCGCTGTTGTATCTTGCTTTTTATATATATATATATATATATATATATACACATATATATATGTGTGTGTGAATGATGAAGCCAGTCTACAAATGAATGGGTGCAGGGTGGCTTAACCCATTAATAACTTTAGCGCTTATTAACCGTTATTGTTATTAAGGGGTTTAGTTACACCAGAATATATTTGCTATATGGTGTGGGTGGGTTATGTATAGTATATTCATAATTGTTATAGTTACATAGTTACATAGTAGATGAGGTTGAAAAAAGACATACGTCCATCAAGTTCAACCTATGCTAAATTTAGACAACAGATACTTTATCCTATATCTATACGTACTTATTGATCCAGAGGAAGGCAAATAAAAAACCCCATTAAGGGGAAAATTAATTCCTTCCTGACTCCAAGAATTAGCAATCGGATTAATCCCTAGATCAACATCCTTCCCATGTATACTTATTCGGTATATCCCTGTATACCTTTCCCATCTAAAAAGATGTCCAACCTTTTTTTTAACAAATCTATTGTATCTGCCATCACAAGCTCCATGGGTAATGAATTCCACATTTTAACTGCCTTTACTGTAAAGAACCCTTTCCTTTGTTGCTGGTGAAATTTCCTTTCCTCCAACTTTAAAGGATGGCCCCGAGTCCTTAGTACTGCCTGTGGGATGAATGTTTATTTTGAAAGCTCCTTGTATTGTCCCCGAATATATTTGTATATAGTTATCATATCCCCTCTTAGACGCCTCTTTTCTAATGTAAATAAATCTAATTTAGCTATCCTCTCCTCATAAGTTAGATTGTCCATCCCCTTTATTAATTTGGTGGCTCTTCTCTGCACTTTCTCTAGTTTCATAATGTCTTTTCTTAGGATTGGTGCAAAAATTGTACTCCATATTCAAGGTGTGGTCATACTAGTGCTTTGTAAAGTGGCATAATTATGTTTACTTCCCTTCCATCCATTACCCGTTTGATGCAAGATGAGATCTTGTTTGCCTTTGCAGCTACTGCATGACATTGGGCACTATTGCTAAGCCTGCAGTCTACAAGCACTCCTAAATCCTTCTCCATCAAGGATTCCCCCAATATATCTCCATTTAATTTGTAAGTCGCCTTTTTATTCTTGCATCCCAAATGCATAACCTTACATTTATCTGTATTAAACCTCATTTGCCATTTACCTGCCCACGTTTCCAGTCTCTCCAAGTCATTCTGAAGAGAATTTACATCCTGCTCTGATTCTATTACCTTACACAATTTAGTATCATCAGCAAAGATGGAGACTTTGCTCTCGATCCCAACCTCAAGGTCATTAATAAACAAGTTAAAAAGCAGGGGTCCCAGTACCGATCCCTGAGGTACTCCACTCACGACTTTAGCCCAACCTGAAAAAAATCCATTTATGACAACCCTCTGTTGTCTGTCCTTTAACCAGTTTTCAATCCAGGTGCATATATTATTACTGAGTCCAATTTTCTTTATTTTGTACATCAACCTCTTGTGTGAAACCGTACCAAAAGCCTTTTCAAAATCTAAGTAGACCACATCAACTGCATTACCCTGGTCTAAATTCCTACTTATCTCCTCAAAGAAACAAATAAGGTTAGTTTGGCAAGATCTATCCTTCATAAATCCATGCTGACTATTACTAATAATTTTGTTTTCCATTAGGTATTCCTGAATATTATCCCGTATTAAACCTTCAAGTAGTTTCCCTACTATTGAAGTCAGGCTTACAGGTCTGTAATTTCCCAATTGTGATCTAGCTCCCTTTTTAATTATAGGCACCACATCTGCTTTACGCCAATCTTGTGGTACTGAGCCTGTGGAAATGGAGTCCTTGAATACTACTGTAAATATAATGGTTTGGCTATTACTGAGCTTAACTCCTTGAGAACTCTTGGATGTATGCCATCGGGGCCAGGTGCCTTACTTACTTTAATTTTTTCAAGTCGCTTATGAACTTCTTCCTCAGTTAACCAATTGTTCATTAATATGGAGGTTGTGGCTTTCTCCTGTGGCACTACTATTGAACTTGATTCTTCCCTGGTAAACACAGAGGCAAAGAATTTGTTTAATACCTCAGCTTTTTCCTTATCTCCAATAATTTGCCTACCCATCTCACACTGAAAGGGTCCTATATTTTATTTTCTCATTTTTTTGTTATTAAGGTACTTAAAGAACTTTTTTGGGTTGACCTTACTTTCTATTGCAATCCTTTTTTCATTATCCATTTTTGCTAATTTAATTGCCCTTTTGCAATTTTTGTTACATACCTTATAATTCTGTTTATTATTCTGTTCCTTATAATATGTTTATTGCGGGTGTGTGCATTGTTTTGAATTTGGGTATTGGGGCTTGTTTGTCTCCCCTGTATCCGGTGGTGCCTCAAGCTTTCTTCATTTCCTCCTGCCGCATCACGTGGTTCCGCCAGATGCTCCCACTACACAGGGAGCATGCGCATTGTGGCGGTTGCGGCTGCGATTCACCATCACTGAACTCAAGATCACTCTCCTCTTTTGTGGACACGTTTCACTGCTGGACTCATGCTAAGTATTTCCTGCACCTTTTTTTGACTTTGTTGCATATCACCTGTCATTCAGTCAACCTCTGTGTGTGCTAAATCAAATTTATTTTCATCTATTGCATATTCATGCTGTTTTGCACACACTGACTCATAATTGGCATGGTTACTTCAGCAATCACTGACCGGCCGGTCAGAGTTGTTAAAGGCAAACATTGTTTGCTTTGATACTCTCATTACCCTTTGATGCAGTTATTTTTATGTGCTAAGCATTAAGTATCAGCTTTTTTGTGTCAATACTATAGTTCAGTAGTATGTTCTCCTCTTAGACTAATTTAAATTCAGTAACAGCCCATTTCAGCTTGTTATGTTTGTCTTTTAGGAGTTTAATACTATCTAATAGCAGGCAGGACACCACCGCTTCCTTTTTTAACCTATGTATGTGTTTTTTTTGTGATTAATACGTTTTGTTACTTTTGTATGCTAGAGTGCTATTAGGGGATTCTTTTTTTCTGTGTTGGTTTTCATATATATATATATATATATATATATATATATATACAGTGGTCGACAAATCACCAAAAAATCTACTCGCCGAACAAAAAAATCTACTCGCCACCTAGTACGACACGTGTGCTGCTTGGGCCAATAGGAGCTCGCCACGATGTTAAATCCACTCGCCTGGGGCATGCAAATGTATAGGTTTGTCGAACACTGTATATATATATATATATATATATATATATATATATATATATATATATATATATACAGTGTTCGACATATATATATTCCAATCAAAAGACTGCGCCTATAAATGGGTTTATATATTGAACATAATGGTGTACGTATAAATGAGTAAGCCTATATTGCCCTTGCTGATATGGGCTATGTATATAATACATGAATCACCAATGTGATTATAAATGTTATATAGCAAAGAACTAAATAAAATATATGTATATTGTCAAAATATATGTGTGTATGTCAATATGATGTCAGTGTGTTTAATAACCAATTAAATATGGCTATATAATGTGTATGTGACCGAAATATTGTGAATAATAAGTATACTTGGGATATACAAATGAATACACTTCAATTGATCCATGTGAAGAGTTAACATCACACAAATGATCTGCCAGCCTTAGACACTTAGACCTAATTAGCTAGATCATATATGATTGGATCGTTTAGATATATATACCTTTGAAGAACACCCTAGATCTATCCCCTGATGAAATCACGTACTGTGAAGAAACACGTAGGATGTATGTCGTGTTGTTAGTGTGGTATACTATACCTTCAGCATCCTGAACTCATAGACACTGTCGGCTACCATCCACGCATCCACGCAGTGCACAGCCTTTCCCGGAACCCATTGTGTAGCAGATTTGTTTTCGGAGGACACCAGGATTGATTGTGCTTCTCCCTGAGTATCTGCTGGACAGAGACCCAGAGGAGCCTTGCAACTGCATGCGGTGGAGATACGTGTGAGCAGCGTAGCTGAGTTCCAGTTGGTGCATGAGTATATCTCATAAAATGCTATTTTATTTCTGTTGTTTGTGAGTTCGAATTTGTTGGATTTTTTATCGGATATTAAATGTCATTTTTTAGACTTATTGCACTTGTGAAGATTGAGATAATGTGTGTGGCTCAGGCTATATGAAGACAGACTATCATCACCTCCATTTTGGCGCAGTAGTCATTTTGAGTTTTTCAATGTATGTATATTTGTGTATGATCTGTGAATGGTTGATATCCTGCAGAGTATCGCCCCTAGATGTAACTCACCCTTGTATAATTCCTACGAGTCATGAAAGAAATTGAAATTACATTTGTAAGAGGTTTTTCCTGTCTTAGAAATTTCTGCTGACCTTAGGTTCTGTTATCTGACAGATACAGTACACACAGAGGGCTAAACAGGGTTACTCCTTAAAGTCAGAAGGTTAAGGGGCCCACATTATGGTGATATATAGGATAAGAATATCGCATGTGAAGCATATTTATGTATTAATAAGGATTTTTGTTTAAGTCATCATATTGTTATTTATCTCTAAGCCAGCCCCCTTAAAGGGCGTATTACTCATTTTAAAATGTATAAAAATGTGATACCAATCAATATGTTTTCAGAGGCATGAGTTCATTTATGAATTCTCTCTCACTTGTACCTTGGTGCAGATAAACTCATGTTGATACTTTGAACCCTTGACTCATTGATTTAATTTCTACGTTTTCACAGATGGCGCCCCCCGAATAGGGACCCCAATACCTCGGGACCAGGAGACCCCATACGGAACAGCTGCCTACATTACTCAAACGGGCACACTTGGAATAAGGTATGGCTTTATCCTTTTTAACAGAAAAAGCCATTAGATTAATTGTTTGAGTAATCTGTAGACAGTTTGTTCTTGATGGGCAACCTACCTGAGTGACGGGACACCCTGTATCACGTGAGTTTATCAATATTATGCTGATCAGGTATTGTTGTTGTTGTTTTATATTATTGCCATAAACTCAGATTATACCTTATGCTAAATGGCAGGCCAATTCAGGGCTCAGAAGGTATAATAGTTAATAAGGTGGAAAGTCTCCTAAACTTGGGGAGAGAACTATTGTTAAGGAACAGCAGGTGACTATTTTTTAATACCACTGGTCCTTTACTCTATATTCTACTTATATTATACCAAGTGGTGGGGCACCTTATTGGTACCCGATCGGCTAACGTTGATCGGGGATAGGTCAGATTATACCTTATGCTAAATGGCAGGCCAATTCAGGGCTCAGAAGGTATAATAGTTAATAAGGTGGAAAGTCTCCTAAACTTGTGAAGAGAACTATTGTCAAGGAACAACAGGTGACTATTTTTGTTAATATCACAGGTCCTTAACTCTATATTCTACTTATATTATACCAAGTGGTGGGGATCCTTATTGGTATATGATCAGCTAACGTTGATCGGTGTAAAACAGGAGAATTATGGGGAAACCTACGTTCTCAGCAGTCACCGGCGAAGGGTACGTCCCTTGAAATTATGTGTGGACTTTATGGCAATAAAATGTTTTAAAAATGGATATTTAGTGGCGCAGAGTATATTAAATAAGAAGGAAAGGGAAACATATCAGGCTCTATTTTGAAAATAGCTGCAGCATTAGTGGACCCCCCCTTTTTTCCTCTTCCCCTTTTCCTCATCCCCCTTCCCTCACCCTTTTTTCACTGAAAGGTCACAGGACTTGCATGTCTGTGAGACATGGAAGTTAATTATTAACTAGGAAGAAATGGCTTGAATTTAAGAATGTTAAAGTAGTTTTTAAGGGATGAATGCATTAATACTGCATGGAAAAAGAAAAAGGGGACATCCTCTTTAAATGTTTTTTGTTTGTTTTTGTCTTAGAAAGTTCATAGTAACTAGTTTGAGGGCATAATAATATACATGTCATGGAGTGAAATGTTTGTGTGTCACTTTGAGAGTTATTGTATGTATGTATGTATGTATGCATATCTTTATTCATATAGCACCATTAGTGTACATAGCGCTTCACATTGTCACGTATAGTACTAATCATAAAAATAACAAATAATACAAATAACAGATCATAATGATTTTGAATGAAATAATAATAAGGGTTAAAATAAACCTATACCACAAAAAAACTAAAATGCAAAAAGCTACTTCCATTAATGACAAAAATACACAGTGCAATACTTATATATCTCTTGTAAAAGGGTAATTTAAGTTTAACCCTGTCAGGAATCGGCGTTCTCCGCGCTCCCCACACAGAGCACTCTCTCCCTTCAGGGAGTCCCTGGACACACAAAACAATCCTGCCTTACTGACCTCCGCGGTTCCCCGCCCCTGCCGCCGTCGCGGGATCACTCCCCTCTGCGATTCCTCTGCTCAGCGCCGGGTGCGCCCACACCCTCCCGCACGCACACCTGCACCATCCACTGGCTCGGTCCACGCACGTACACGCATTACAGAGCATGCTCATTCTGCACACTCTTCTTCCCGTCCCCCGGACCTCAGGCTCCGCCCCAGCACACCACACGGGCATACTCAGGTTATCAACAAGACTCACCTGGCCTGTTATGCCTGCACCAATCTGCAGTGTCTCCCTGTAGCTCTTCCTGTCCCGCCTCCGTTCCTAATTGGATCTTCCTGCTTTATCTAGCTCCTCTCTGATCTCAGTTGTTGCTCGACATAGTCTCTGTATGGAAGTACTTCTGGATTCTCTCAGTGTTTTCACAGGTTCTGATGCGGCTTGTACGACTACCCCCTCTGGCTCTCGATCTCGGCACTCCTTGGACTACGCGCACTCTGGTAACCCCTTGAACACGGCTTGGACTATGACCTATCTCCGCTCTCCACTCCCTGACCTCGGCAAGGCATTCTTCACTCTATCTCTACAACCGGTACCGGCAAGTATTGTCTACCTTACTACACCTGGCCTGGCAACACTTTATACCACACTCCAGACATGCTCCCTTTGCTGCGGGTGCGTGTATTACCACTTCTCCCTTCAGCTCAGGGGACGGTTCTGGTCTGCGGGCAACACCGGCATAACATTATGTCGAGCCCACAAGACGCAGACCAAACTGAACTTCAACAGTTTCTCTCCAATCTGCTTCAGCAAAACCAGGCCATGGCAGATCAAATTGTGGCACTTACACGCCAGGTCGCAGTACTCTCAGACCGAGTACTGACCGTGACTGCGCCAGATGTAAGCCCCCACTAAGCAAGCGCAGTTAGCAGCTCCGATGTAAGGATTCCTCCCCCCAAGCCTTATGCTGGTGAACCGCAAGACTGTAGGGGTTTCCTTAACCAGTGTGAGGTGCAGTTTGAATTGGCCCCCCATCTCTATAATACTGGTCGCAAGAAGGTAGCCTAAATTTATAACCTCCTCACTGGCAGCGCCCTAGCTTGGGCTTCCCCGGTTTGGGAGCGACGTTCTGACCTTACCCAAGATTACCTGGCATTTAAAGCCGAGTTCCAACAAGTATTCGATTCCCCCGCTCGTCGGGAGAGGGCATCTCTTTCTCTTCTCCAGATCACTCAGGGACGGCGAATGGTGACATAGTATGCTGTGGAATTCCGGACTCTAGCTGCCGAGACTAACTGGGGACAAGAGGCTCTCGTCTCCGTATTCTGGCAAGGCCTGGCAGATTCCATCAAGGATGAACACTCTCGCCAGTCCAGGCCGGATCAATTGGAGGTCCTCATTGATGTGGCTGTCCGAGTGGATCAACACATCCAGGTATGCCGCTCAGAGCGTCAGCGCATTCGCTTCCATAACTTTCAAGTTCCGTTCTCCAGTACTCCCAGCAGCACTCCTGCTCCCCCAAGTGCTACCACACCTCTTCGTCCTGCACTGGAGTTGCCAGAGCCAATGCAATTGGGGGTACAACGCATCCGCACACCGATTCGGCAGTTCCGCCACGCCGGGGGATTGTGTTTCTACTGCGGATCCATGGAGCATCTGGTTCGGGAGTGTCCACTGCGTCCGGGACCCGGGAACACCCAGTGAGTACAGAGGGGCTCTCTCTGGGTGTAATATCTCCACGTCCCCTTCATAAAGGTGAACTCCCTAAGAAACTTACATTTCCAGCCTCCCTTTCAGGCGATAAGTTCCAGACTTCTACCGCCGCTTTCATTGACTCAGGAGCTGGAGGAAACATTGTGGACCTTGAATTCGCCAGGTTAAACCGCATAACGCTCGTGAGGAAGAAGGTTCCCATCGCACTCGTCGGTATCGATTGACGGCCTCTTACCCCGGCCCACATATCCTTAGAGACGGCCCTCTGTCCTCACATCTGCACAAGGAGATCTTAGTTCTCGATGCCATTCACGCTCCTGGGATACCCATCACCCTTGGTCTTCCTTGGCTACAGCTTAACAATCCTCTCATTGACTTGACTTCCTCTGCTCCCATCTCCTGGAGGCCGAGGTCAGGCGAGACTCATCAACTGCTGGCCAATACCTCTGTTCCCGAAGTTATTCTACCTTCTGTTTACCACCAATTCCGGGACGTTTTCAATAAGGTACAGTCAGACCTTTTGCCGCCACACAAGACTTACGATTGTCCGATCGATCTGGTTCCAGGTTACTCCCTACCCAAGTCCAAGACCTACCCCTTGTTGTTACCAGAATCTCACGCTATGGATGAATATATCCAGGAGAATCTCAAGAAAGGCTTTATTCGTCACTCCAATTCCCCAGCAGGGGCTGGGTTTTTCTTCGTCAAGAAAAAGGACGGGTCGTTGAGGCCTTGCATCGATTACAGGGGTTTGAACCACATAACTATTAAAAATCGTTACCCCCTTCCCCTTATTACCGGACTGTTCGATAAATTACAGGGGGCCAAGATTTTTTCCAAGTTGGATCTACGTGGTGCCTGTAACCTGGTGCGCATTAGGAAGGGGGATGAATGGAAAACGGCCTTCAACACGCGTAGTGGACACTACGAGTATCTTGTAATGCCTTTCGGCTTATGTAATGCTCCCGCTGTCTTCCAGGATTTCATCAACGACGTCTTTCGTAAGGTACTCAATATTTGTGTTATAGTATACTTGGATGATATCCTGATTTTTTTCAAAGATCTCCAGGACCATATATGCCACACCTCCTATGTCCTTTCCCGTCTCCGTGAACACCATTTGTACGCCAAACTGGAGAAGTGCACCTTTCATCAGATCTCTACTCCGTTCCTGGGGTACATCATTTCCGATGAGGGGTTTATGATGGACTCCGGTAAACTTCAAGCAGTCACTGAATGGCCAAGACCCAATTCTCTCAAGGCCATACAACGTTTTTTAGGGTTCGCTAATTACTATCGTAAGTTTATACAGAGTTTTTCTACCATTGTGGCAGCCCTCACTGCGCTCACCAAAAAAGGAGCTGATCCTTCTGCTTGGTCATCCGAGGCCATCTCCACCATCGAGACACTCAAGGAAGCTTTTATATCCGCACATATTCTCCATCATCCCAACATTGAACTTCCCTTTGTCCTGGAGGTCGACGCTTCTGATTGCGGCACTGAAGCCGTTCTTTCTCAGAGACCCACGCCTCAAGATAAGTTAAATCCCTGTGCATATTTTTCCAAGAAATTCTCATCCGCCGAGAGGAACTATGGCGTGGGTAACAGGGAACTTCTGGCCGTGAAGATGGCTCTTCAAGAGTGGAGACACCTGCTGGAGGGGTCAAAAGAGCCGTTTACTATTCTCACGGACCACAAGAACCTTCTTTACATAGAAAACGCTCAATGTCTTGGTCCACGACAGGCTCGTTGGGCTCTTTTTTTTTCTCGATTCGATTTTCACCTTTCCTATATCCCCGGGACCAAGAACGTAAAGGCAGATGCACTCTCCCGAATACATTCTTCTGAGGAGAGACCAGAGGAACCTTTGGAGACTTTCCTTCCACAAGAGAGGATTCTCGCCACGTCTTCTTTCAAGAATCTTGACAAGATTTTGCACTCCCAGAGACGCATTCCCAAGGACTTGGTCGTTCCCAACAACAAACTCTTCGTACCTTCCAAATTTGTTCCAGAGGTACTGTCTTGGGGTCACTCCTCTAAATCTGCAGGTCATCCAGGTTTTAAGAATACTAGTGATCTCATTCGTTGGAAGTTCTGGTGGCCACGGATGTCTCAAGATATTCTGGAGTTTACCCGCGCCTGCCCCACGTGCGCTCAAAGCAAGATTCTTCGTCAAAAGCCTCAGGGTTTTCTGTTACCCCTTCCAGTTCCCGACCGCCCCTGGTCCCAAATTTCGATAGACTTCATCGTGGAGTTGCCCAGGTCCAGAGGAATGAACACTATCTTGGTGGTCGTGGACAGGTTCTCGAAGATGTCCCATTTTATTCCACTTAAAGGATTACCGACCTCCCCCGCCCTTGCTGATATCTTTACAGAGCAGATTTTCCGGATTCATGGGATCCCTCGTCCATTGTTTCTGACAGAGGTTCTCAGTTCGTATCCAAATTTTGGAGAGCTTTCACGAAGAGATTGGGCATCTCTTCTTCTTTCTCTTCTGCCTATCATCCTCAGTCCAATGGACAAACGGAGAGAATCAATCAATCCCTGGTGAAGTACCTGAGATGTTTCATATCCGATTTCCAGGATGATTGGGCTCAACTTCTTTCTTGGGCAGAGTATGCCGTCAATTCTGCCAAAAACGAGGCCACCCGGGAGTCGCCCTTCTTTATAAATTATGGGTTCCACCCTCCCTGTCTTCCCATCCCCAACATCCCTTCTGGAGTACCAGCCGTAGATGAATGCATTTCTTCCCTCCAAACCGCATGGTCCAGGATGCAGTCTACCCTTCTCGACCCTCCCGCAGATCGAAACTACAGGCCGATCGTCGTCGTCATTTGGCACCAAGTTACAAACCAGGGGATTTGGTATGGCTCTCCTCTAAAAATATCCACCTCAAGGTACCATCTCCTAAACTAGCACCTAAGTTCCTGGGTCCCTTCCCTATTTGTGAACAAATCAATCCCGTGGCATTCCGGCTCCAACTACCACCAAGTATGAAGATTCCCAATGTCTTTCATGTGTCCCTTTTAAAATCATTCATCTCCAGTCACTTCTTTCCAGATCAGACTCGTAAACCGGACCCCATTACTGTCCAAAATAACGAGGAATACGAAGTTCACTCTCTTTTGGATTCTCGCCTATCCAGGGGCCAGCTCCAGTTCTTGGTGCAGTGGAAGGGCTTTGGCCCTGAAGAGAGATCCTGGGTACCTTTAAAGGACATTCATGCCCCGGCCCTTCTTAAGTTCTTCAGGAAAAAGTTTCCAGAGAAACCATTCATGGACCGTCCTGAGTCCGTTCCTGAGGAGGGGGGTACTGTCAGGAATCGCCGTTCTCCGTGCTCCCCACACAGAGCACTCTCTCCCCTCAGGGAGTCCCTGGACACACAAAACAATCCTGCCTTACGGACCTCTGCCGCTTTCATTGACTCAGGAGCTGCAGGAAACTTTGTGGACCTTGAATTCGCCAGGTTAAACCGCATAACGCTCGTGAGGAAGAAGGTTCCCATCGCACTCGTCGGTATCGATGGACGTCTTCTTACCCCGGCCCTCATATCCTTAGAGACGGCCCTCTGTCCTCACATCTGCATAAGGAGATCTTAGTTCTCGATGCCATTCACGCTCCTGGGATACCCATCACCCTTGGTCTTCCTTGGCTACAGCTTAACAATCCTCTCATTGACTTGACTTCCTCTACTCACATTTCCTGGAGGCCGAGGTCAGGCGAGACTCATCAACTGCTGGCCAATACCTATGTTCCCGAAGTTATTCTACCTTCTGTTTACCACCAATTCCGGAACGTTTTCAATAAGGTACAGTCAGACCTTTTGCCGCCACACAACACTTTTGATTGTCCAATCGATCTGGTTCCAGGTTACTCCCTACCCAAGTCCAAGACCTACCCCTTGTTGTTACCAGAATCTCATGCTATGGATGAATATATCCAGGAGAATCTCAAGAAAGGCTTTATTCGTCACTCCAATTCCCCAGCAGGGGATGGGTTTTTCTTCATCAAGAGAAACCGTTCATGGACCATCCTGAGGCCGTTCCTGAGGAGGGGGGTACTGTCAGGAATCGGCATTCTCCGCGCTCCCCACACAGAGCACTCTCTCCCCTCAGGGAGTCCCTGGACACAAAACAATCCTGCCTTACCGACCTCCGCGGCTCCCCGCCCCTGCCGCCGTCGCGGGATCACTCCCCTCTGTGATTCCTCTGATCAGTGCCGGGCGCGCCCATGCCCTCCCACGCGCACACCTGCACCATCCACTGGCTCGGTCCATGCACGTACACGCATTACGGAGCGCGCTCATTCTGCACACTCTTCTTCCCGTCCCCCGGACATCAGGTTCCGCCCCCGCACACCACATGGGCATACTAAGGTTACCAACAAGACTCACCTGGCTTGTTATGCCTGCACCAATCTGCAGTGTCTCCCTGTAGCTCTTCCTGTCCCACCTCCGTTCCTTATTGGACCTTCCTGCTTTATCTAGCTCCTCTCTGCTCTCAGTCTTTACTCGACATAGTCTCTGTATGGAAGTACTTCTGGATTCTCTCAGTGTTTTCACAGGTTCTGACACGGCTTGTACGACTACCCCCTCTGGCTCTCGATCTCGGCACTCCTTTGACAACGCTCACTCTGGTAACCCCTTGAACACGGCTTGGACTATGACCTATCTCCACTCTCCACTCCCTGACCTTGGCAAGGCATTCTTCACTCTATCTCTACAACCGGTACCGGCAAGTATTGTCTGCCTTACTACACCTGGCCTGGCAACACTTTATACCACACTCCGGACACGCTCCCTTTGCTGCGGGTGCGTGTATTATCACTTCCCCCTTCAGCTCAGGGGACTGTTCTGGTCTGCGGGCAACACCAGCGTAACAAGCCCTTTGGTCAAAGTGTATTAAGCCTGCTGCCATTTACAAGGAATGACCGTAGCATTTAATATAAACCTAGGCAGCATTGTATGTTAACGTTTGTTAGTGTAATGTTTTAAAAGAAAATGTAAAATTTGGCAGTTGTAAAAAGCTTTCTTTATACCCTGACTCAAGTATGAATTTGTATTTTTTACTTTAGCACATTTTTGTTGTTCCTGGGCGTGGGAGATACTGTCTTACAATATTTAAATGATCTATTGATACAAATAAAATATGAAGTAGGATATAAGGAAGTTTTAAATTTAAATTTTATGTGCTGATTTAGAGGAGTCAGGACTGAAGCGAGGTATATCTAGAATGCAAAGTTTTAATAGGTAAATTTTTATTTTTTATTGTTGTGATAATAATAATATCAAACAAAAAAAAGAGTCTGATCTTATGGAGTAAGGAAGCTTTATTGAGTTTTACCCTGGCCCACAGGATTAATAGAATGTTGAAGTTTTGTTAATTGCCCATAGAAAGTAAAATGAATGTTGATGGAAGATAAACTCAGAGAACGTGTGTGTGTGTGTGTGTGTGTGTAAGAAAGATAAGGAATTAGAAATAAATAGTAAATAAAATAATAAGATTTTTGTTTTATAGGAAGAGTTCCAAGATGGTTTTGTTTTTTAGTTATCAAGGTTTCTCTATTCAAACTTATAATAGGAAACTAACGGTTTGTTTTCTTAAATACACTGGTCTTGTCTGATTTTTGAACAGCAGTCATTTAAAAGAGGGAAGGTTAAAAGCAGCCAAGGGGGATGGCCCCCTTCCTCCAGCTTAAAGAATGTACAAAGACCACGTTTCAGACATGAAAAGTTAACTAGAAGCTGAGAAAAAAAAATGTTTAAAAGCAGCTTAGTTATAATATGGGGAAAGAGAATGATAGTATAATTTATTTATTGATGGACGTAGTTTGCAGGATCAAACAGGTCTTCTTTGGGTTTTTTATCTTATTTTTGTAAAGTTCATTTTGCTCTGTATCAGAGAAGTGTGAAATTATGCTTATTTATTGTGCTTTCTGTTTTTGTATCCATTTTAGGATAAATACCTGATAGTTTATGGGCGTCTCCCAGTAGCAGTACTGGGTACGTCTGGTCTGCTGCACCAGTATGGGTTAAATTATTTCCCAAAGATGTCCTCCCCAGAATTGGCCAATACCCACTAAGCAGAAATGCTTTAGATTGCATAGTCCCTATTATGGAGGAATTATTACAAGAAGGGGTTATAATCCCCACATGCAGAATCCAAATTACTTCTATGCAGAAACCTGTAAACACATTTCAATTCTGTTTGTTCTATTTAGGAGATGTTTGGGAATTTTTTTTAAGATACTGGTAAAAGCACACAAGCACATAATTTGTCAAGGGACAATCACCGATTGTTGTATTTTTTTGAGATACCATGAAAAATTAATCCTGAATAGGGGTGTATGAGAAGTTCCATTTTTTAGCTCTAAGCTGCCTCAACTTATATAGCAATCAGTGTATACTAGAATCCAGCGATTTTTATCCGCTCTGTTCAACGGCATATGGCAGAAGCCCAGAAAAATTTAGCTAGTTATACGCCAATATTAAGCAGCTGAAGTTTGAAATTGTTTTATTAATAATACAATAATATTTAATATGTATTTCCATATTTGAATAGTGTCAAAAGTATACTCAGTACTTCACAAAGCGTACGATATAAACGAGTAAGCATAAAGTCATATATGAAATAATTTTTCCTATAAAGTTAACTGCATTTGTGATGTATTTTTATAACTTTTAACCATTACCTCTCCTTTCCCTCCAAAAGGTGTCTCAATTTGAACCCTCATCTATAGCCTCTCATTTTAAAGAATGCAACTGTAGGCAATCCAAATTTTATTTTTAAGCAGTAGCTATTGTCAAATTCATTGTATATATATATTTAAATCTCATACTGCTGATGTTTTAAATACCATCATCCTTTATGTTGTATATTGTTCACATGGCATAGGATTTGAATATGAACAAAAGAGAGGATAATTTATATAATTTTCCATAACACATCTGTCTATATGCGGATGCCAAGACAGTGGTGAAAAACAAAAAATGTTGTGCTGATATTGTGCAGATACTAAATTATAGTGGCTTAAAGTGCTCTCCTTGTGCTTTTATTAATGAAATGTTTAAGTTTCTCCAAACTTAGGTGCAGCTTATACAATCTACCAAGGAGAATACAAAGCAGCGTCATCGTAAGAAAAAAGTGCCGGCACCACCGTAAACAGCTAACAAAGACAAAGAATCATCAAGCCAGTGTTTTTGACCAACAGTTAGTGTATCTAGGCACAATAATCCTAGAACATTTAACCACCGAGGAATTAAGACTTCAGACAAGGCCCGGTCTTAAACGAACAATTTGTTTTTTCCAGACTCAATATTCTTTTTTTATGCTTTAGAGTGTGTTTTTAAGATGTATGCCGCACTAGGCAATATCAGCCTACGCCATCCAGACGATGATAAGGGATGATCAGTTTTGAAATATTTGAGTGTTTATTGTTTTTATGGTCACATCATTTTGCAGATAATCATACAATCTCGCACAATGCTACATAGGTTAATGGGTCACAAGGGAATATATACAATGAATCCCTGCCATACTCTAGTGGCCCCCAATGACGTAAGAGAGAATTACATTTAATCCCTTGAGTAGGGATATCTTACACTAATGCCGAATTAAAAAAATTAAATGTTAATTTAAATTTGTTTACAGGGAACTTTTCTAAACTTCTAAACCGAATTCCACTGGTAAACGACGTTCCTGTAGGTGGAAATTACACTGGGAACAACAATCAATTTATGGGTCAGGTGCCTCCACCAACCAATGAAACTTGTGTAAAAATGTATTTACAGTCTGAACTAAAAATGTATAGGGAGGATATGGCCTTAATTTTATCCATTAATTTACTTAATCAAGAACAGGTGCCGATTAGATTAATGACCCTACAGAATAGAATGGCTCTGGACTATATTTTAGCATATGTGCCCTTGTTAAAAGAGCAATGTTGTGTTTTTATTAGAGATTACAAGTGGTAAAATTGAGCATGAGATAGAGAAGATTGCAGAGATACAGGAGAGATTAAGGAAAGGCGGAGATGAGAGATGGGTTCTGTTAGGAATTAGCAAATTGGTTGGTTTCCTAGGAGCGAAACTGATGAATGGATTTGTCTGTGTGCTTGCACTTCTGATTGTTTTATATGTCTGTGTCATGTGCAGTAAATCCCTACTTAGCAAATGTGAAAGTTGCGTTGATTAGAACACGTCAGGTCAGAGAAGACGCAAAGAAATCTGGACTTAGAAAAAAATCTGGCTTTTTATTTTTGCATGTGTAAATCCCATACAGCAGGCCGGCGGGTGTCCCCGGCTGACCCCGCGGGGTCCCAACGGAACCCGGGGGTCGCGCGGGTGTCTCCGGCTGACCCTGCGGGAGTCCGGGGGTCCCCGCAGGAGTCCCGGGATACCCGCGGGCCTGTGGTACCAATGTTGCACCTCCAAAAATAAAAAAACAACAATTTTAACTAAATACACCCCCTAACACATACTATACAGTAATGGCCAAAATTACTATTATCCAAATATGGATAATAATGCATTTGGCCATTTTAAATACATATAACATTCAATAAATACAGTCAAAACATATTACACTTAACTTTTACAGGCACCCACGATGAAGGCCATCTTCATCCTCATCTTCATTCTACCCATGCCCCTACGGTGCTGCAAAACATGCACAACAATTACAATAGCCAATGTAATGTCCCCTAACCCCTTAATCACCATAGCGGTGATTAACCACTTCAGTCATTAAGGGGTTAACCCACCCTCACCCACCACTCTGGAGGCCTACATACCCTCCCACACTAACCCCCCACCCTGTGAGGCCTAACCACCCTCATCCACTACCCACAAGGGAGGCCTACCCACATACCCTTGGGGCCAATACACCCCCCCCCCCAACAGCTACAGTACAATAATGTGCCAAATAACTATTATCCAGATATGGATAATATATTATTTGCCCATTATGAAACACATAAAACATCAACAAATCAAAACATGAATTTGTAATCTTAAAACCACCACATTGCATGTTAAAATAAATACAGCAGCCATTGCAAATATAAAAAAACCAAACTGCAGCTTCACAAATGTCTATGAAATGTCACACAATTGCATTGAGTGTGTACATGATGCAATTAATCTGTGCATCATATAACACAATGCAAAATATATGTAACAATAAAATACACTATGAACAATGTCCCCTAACCACCAATGCCACCCAGAAAAATCTATTAGAAACTAACCAACATCAATACAATTAGCATCAATCAATTAATCCATTTCCTCAAACAATTAAAATACAATACAAATCAATTATACAATTCCCTATTCAATTGATAAAGCCAAACCATTGCCAAAACAATTCTAATTTAAAGTAACCACCATCATTCTAATCTTACTACCATAAAGAAGCCTTTAGCTAAATACAAATTACATTATTCACAATGACAAAATGAAGATGCTAAATACATTATCCATACATGAAAAGAACCTAAACAAGAGCCAAACAATCAATTATTATTCCTGTATGTCTATCCATACAGATAGATAAACATAACATACAGGGGCAATAATACAGCATAAAATACAATGCATTTACATACAAAATTCACATACAATACACCCATTCATTGTCCGTGAATGTATTATATACATAGATACATTAACGGGCATTAAATGGGAGTGAAAAAATAAAAGACATGCATGAAAAATCATAAAAACCTGTCAAAGTAAAAATAATAAACTTTTCTTTTGTTCTTTTGGCATGGGTAGAATGAAGATAAGGATGAAGACGGCCTTCATCGTGGGTGCCTGTAAAACGTAAGTGTTAAATGTTTTGACTGTATTTATTGTAATTTATATGTTTTTAAAATGGGCAAATGCATTATTATCCATATGTGGATAATAGTAATTTTGCCCATTACAGTACTTTATGTGTTAGGGGCGGGGGGGATGTGTGTTGTTTATTGGGGGCAATTGTCCCCAATAAACATGCTAATGTGCCTTAACCCCTTCATTGCCTTAGCGGCTATCCGCTAAGGTAATGAAGCTGCATTAATGTATTTTTATTAATAGTGTGCGGGAGCAGGGGGTCACCTGAGCTGAACCGCATTGATTTCTGCCTCAGAGACCCCTGCTTCCCGAGTTACAGGCCCCGGTTTGGGGCATCGGTGCCAGTGCGGACGCCATCTTTATAGAGCCCATGTCGCGTCTTGGACGCTATAAAGATGGCGGCGGCACTGGCACCCACTGCCCCATACCGGGGCCTGTAACTCGGTAAGCAGGGGGTCTCTGAGGAAGAAATCAATGCGGTTCAGCTCAGGGGAACCCCTGCTCCCGCACACTATTATTTAAAATACATTAATGCTGCTTCATTACCATAGCGGATAGCCGCTACGGTAATGAATTATTGTTTATTGTTACAGTATGTATGTTTTAATACTAGTGTAGATCTGCAGGGGGTCTCCTGAGCTGAACCGCATTGGTTTCAGGTCCGAGGACCCACTAGTTCAGGAGTTACAGGCCCCTTTATGGGGTGCCGGTATCCCCTGCAGAATGTAAATAACCCGGTCACGTGATGCGGGAGCTTTAAACTGCAGGGGATACCGGCACCCCATAATGGGGCCTGTAACTCCTGAAGTAGGTGTTCCTCGGACCTGAAACCAATGCGGTTCAGCTCGGAGACCCCCTGCTCATGTACACTATTATTAAAATGATTTTATTTAGTGTACGATCGCCTGTAACAGTCTTGCATGGAGATAGCAAATCTCCATGCAAATGTTACATGCGGCTTTTTTTTCTATCAGCTAGCGAACTGAAAGGTTCAGAACGCTAGCAGGGGGGGGGGAAGCAACATGTACGTTGTGGCTGTTTTGAGCTATTTTGAGCAGGTACGTTAAAAAATGGCCGCAAGGCCAAGGCCTTAGTGCATCGCGTCCCTGGCCTCACTTTTTAACAAACCTGCTTTTTGGCCAAATCAGAACGCAAAGCCCTATGTTTTAAAAATAAAAAGAGAGGACTGTGAAGATTGAGATATTGCGTGTGGCTCAGGCTATATGAAGACAGACTATCATCACCTCCATTTTGGCGCAGTAGCCATTTTGAGTGTTTGAATGTATGAATATTTGTGTATGATCTGTGAATGATTGATATCCTGCAGAGTATCGCCCCTAGATGTAACTCGCCCTTGTATAATTCCTACGAGTCATGAAAGAAATTGAAATTACATTCGTAAGAGGTTTTTCCTGTCTTAGACATTTCTGCTGACCTTAGGTTCTGTTATCTGACAGATACAGTACACACAGAGGGCTAAACAGGGTTACTCCTTAAAGTCAGAAGGTTAAGGGGCCCACATTATGGTGATATATAGGATAAGAATATCGCATGTGAAGCATATTTATGTATTAATAAGGATTATTGTATAAGTCATCATATTGTTATTTATCTCTAAGCCAGCCCCCTTAAAGGGCGTATTACTCATTTTAAAATGTATAAAAATGTGATACCAAGCAATATGTTTTCAGAGGCATGAGTTCATTTATGAATTCTCTCTCACTTGTACCTTGGTGCAGATAAACTCACGTTGATACTTTGAACCCTTGACTCATTGATTTTATTTCTACGCTTTCACACACTAGGATCGGGCGCTTTCTTTTTTCGTTTTTTATATATATATATATATATATATATATATATATAAACTATATATATATATAGTGGTCGACAAATCACCAAAAAATCTACTCGCCGAACAAAAAAATCTACTCGCCATCTAGTACCACACGTGTGCTGCTTGGGCCAATAGGAGCTCGCCACGATGTTAAATCCACTCGCCCGGGGCATGCAAATGTATAGGTTTGTCGAACACTGTAAGAGAGAAATACTGATGGCACTCACATATAATAAGAAGTAGGTGCTTATCCCATAAGGCGAATAAATTTATAAAGGCTCCTTACCAGGCAGTTCCAGAGTCCCAGGGCCAAGTGGCAAAGAAGAGACAGCACACTCAGTGAAAATGTCAAAAAAATGTATTGTAGAGAACTGGCACATACACCGACGTTTCGGTCCTAGAAGCAGGACCTTTATCAAGGGAGTGCTCAAAACATAGTGATAACATACATTCATATACTGTATACCCACTACCTAGTAACAATCAATGTCCTGATAGGTTGAGACCATGAATCTGAGCAGCTGTAGACACTCCAAGTCAGGTAGAGTGCTGATGTCATACATGCGGCCCGGCATAGCCCACCACCGGCGGCCAGTAGCGTCGCCCGTATCCAGGATACCAGTTAAAACAAAACAATGTTGCGCATGCGTTGCGCGAGTAGCTCCGTAGCCTTAGCTAAGTGAATGGTTGTTGTCAGGGAGTACTGCTGATCCTTGCGGCACTGATATGATCGCGTCCTCGGTTGTCAAGGCAACCACTACACCAGAAGGGGAGGACAATCAAACACAAAAAGCACCAGTGTAGGCATGAACATAAACAAAAGGGACAAGGGGAGGAAAGGGAAAGAGGCCAGACATACCAGGAACCACTAGAGACAAAAGGAAAAAGAAGACAAAACAAACAAGGGAAGGAAGAAAAAACTAAATAAATAATAAACTGTGCAATACCAAAAATATGCAAAACCAAAACGAGGTACTGAACACCAGGAAAATTAAAGTGAAATAACAAATCATGCTAGAGACATACAGAGAGATAATGTGGAAATACCACAAAGTACACAACTGGCATATACAAAAAACGAATGATACCAAAAAATGTTAGAATTTTTTTTAGAAAAAAAGCTGCTTAGGCCAAAGACACATTAGATGAAACACCCAAAACGAAAGTCCTCATAAAGACCATATGGTGACATTGAATGAAATGATATATGAATTAAGAACAATGCGAGATAGGGCTTTTCGCCATTTCCTGCATATGCCCCAGTGTGTGTGTGTGTGTGTGTGTGTGTGTGTGTGTGTGTGTGTGTGTGTGTGTGTGTGTGTGTGTGTGTGTGTGTGTGTGTATGGTGGTGGATGAAAAACGGAACTGGGGGGGGGAGTTAAATACCGAGGCGGTTAAATACCCCAGGCATGGGGGGGGGTGAAGAATCGTAAATGTAGGGGTTAAATACCTGAGGCTTTTCCTGTCTCTCTGACAGCACAGTGGGTGGTAGGATGAAACTGACAGAGATCCCCGAGTACAGAGAGCGTCAGAACGTGGCAACGTGACATCACATGACCCCGCAACGTCATTTAACGCCGGAGCCATGGAGGAGGGTGTGGGGGCACAGGCAGCAAGCTCCCTGCAACCTGGCACAAGACTGGTCACCCCAGCAAGGCACAGGAGAAGCTAGAAAACAGCATGGTAGGAGATCTCCATATTATTGGGAGCCATGTCCACATTGCGTTATTAGCGGATTTGCTTTGTAAGGGATCGCGCTATAACAGGGTTGAGCTGTATATTTTTATATATACACAAAAACAAAAAGTCCACAGCACACTCTGTAGAAATTCAGAAATACAAAAACTCCAGAGCACACACACACAGTAATCTTTTTTCTACTGAGTGTGCTGCAGACATTTTCTTTTTGTATACTGTATCTATTAGACTGGTTGAGGTTCCCTGTCTATCTGCAATCACCTGGATCTCTGATAAGTATATATTATTCTTTTTTTGTCTATAGTTCTTTGTTTGTGTGTACCAGCATTCTTTTGTTTATATAGGGACCATGTTATATGGTTTTAAAGCAAAAGGTGACACTGTGTGCTCATTGGCATGTTATTTCCCAGAATCCCTTGCTACAGTGGAAGCGCTGGCTGATAATGGTGAAAGGCAGGGTTGCATACCTGTCTAAGACAGGCAAATGAGCATACAGTAATATTTCCATTTGCTATATGCTTTACTGTGGAGTTTTTTTTGTCACTTGTTTTAACCCACCATAACTTAACTAAGTGCATTATATATATAAATATACAAAAGAAAAAAAAAAAAAAAACCTCCAGTGTTCATATATATCTTTGGACTCTAACTTGTGGACTGGTTTATATATTTTTTATTTTCTTTCAGTACAATAATATATATTATTTTTAATATTATTTTTATAGTCTAGTCTACTACTGTATACAGCTGTTATAGTTAATATATCACCTTTGGGTTTCTATTGGTTACATAGCCTGATTGCTATATCTTTTCTAACATAGCTAAATTTAGTTTGGATCAGTATACATGACGCTGTCCCCATGACTTATCTAGGCATTGACTCATCCACATCAGGTGACTTTTCGTCCCCAGGATTTGAGTCTAACAGACATATGTATCTGATGTTCACCATTAACCTGCTCATCACAGGATTCTTATCGTCTCCAGCACAAGAATGATACTGTGATCTACATGACATCGTCCCCAGGACTAGGGTCCATCACACATGATATATATGGGTCCATCACACATGAGTACATTCTGTGTATTTGCGGTTTACTACAGTATCCATACTGTATACCACTCACTTTTCTCCTGTTCATTATAGGATTCTATCTGTTTCCAGCGCAGGATTGATATTGTGGTTTACATGTTTGTGTTCCCCAGGATGTGTGTCTAATTAATATGAGTACATTCAGGTGACTTCACGATTATATTTCCGTGTTCATCATGGGATTCCTTTTTCCAATACAGGAATGTTAATATGGATTTATTGCTTAGTCTACAGGACTTGTGTTCAACAGACATGAGCACATGCTGGTTATTACTCAAATACATTGTCATCAATTCCAGCAAAGATATGCTATTATGGACTGTATATTTTCATTTACTCTTGTAACCACCACATATTTGTCCAGTACCTGTAGTTTCTTTTTGCCTCCACTGCATTCTAGGTATTTTTTACCAGCAGGGGTTAATGTGTTGTTTCAGTACTTTATGGCTCCTATCCATCTAGGCCTTTATATTTAGTCAAATTAAGTATATATATATATACTTCTATTGAATAAGTTCTTTGCTCCTACTGAAATTTGGTTAGTTTTGATTAATAGTGGTCATTTGTTTTTGAAATCCTTATCTAATTATGCCTATATATTCAGTATTATTTGGCTCATTTTCTTAACACAGAGCTATGTTAGTAAGGTAATGGACCCAGTAGTCTCTTGGACCATTCACGTGTTTTTACCTTAATCAATCATTAATTAGGACCAATAACTGACAATTGGTACGCAAACACCATTATATTTTATTATTTTTCTGGGTTTTGTTTTATTTATGTTGCTTCAGTTTTCTTGTTGCATTGACTATTTCATCAGTGCTTTATGTTAATTCATTGTTGCCACACCACCTCATCATTAATGTTCACTATTTACTATATTTTGCAATTTTTGCACCATTATTGTGGGTGTTCATTTGAGTGATTTTGTATGGTATGCATTTATTTTGATGGCTCCCATTTATCATGCCCATTCCTTGATATGCTCAATTACTGCAGCCAGTTCAAACATATGTATTTTTAGCATGTTGGCAACATCAGCCACATTAACCAGCCATTGCTTTGCCTTTTAAAGCTTAATTGCCATTTGGTTTCTATTCTGCATATCTCTTGTGCGTTTACCATGCTTTAGCGCACTTTTGACCTACTACGCATGCGCAATTGTATACAGATCGAGGATAATCAGTTTCCCTGCAGACGCGCTGTTTATTTATTTATTTTCTCACTGCCACTACTCGCGAATGTTTCGGCTCGCCATGCATTTCATTGACTGTAGGCGCCCCCTCAGGTTCCATGACATGCACCAAGGGATTACTTGACTTCTTGTCTTTCACCCCTGACCTGCGCATGCGCAGTGAATGCGTTTCACCACACGGGCGTACCCCTGCGTTCCAGACAACGCTGGGTGGTTCAGATACATGGTAGAGACCATCATTATTCTGCATTATCATACCAGGTATGTGCATGACTTCTTTCTCTCTCACTCCCTGCTTCTCTTTGCTATAACTGAGACTTGGCTCACTCAGTCTGACTCTGTTCTGGAAGCTGCCCTCTCCTATGGTGGCCTTTCCTTCTCCCACACTCCACGCCCTGGTGGCAGGGGTGGAGGCGTGGGGCTCCTGCTCTCCTCTCTCTGCCGTTACAGAACAGTTTCTATTCCCCCCTCTCTTGCTTTTCCCTCCTTTGAGGCTCACACAGTCCAGATCTTCTCTCCTCTCCCGGTCCATGTGGCGGTTATCTATCGCCCACCTACCTCTACTCATCCCCCTTCTGACTTTCTCTCTCACTTTGAATCCTGGCTCTCTTTCTTTCTCTCCTCAGACTCCCCTGTTCTTCTCCTTGGGGACTTCAATTTCCACATTGATGACCCCTCTCTCTCTTGGGCTTCCCGCTTTCTTTCTCTAACCTCTTCTTTTGGCCTTCAACAGTGGACTGTAGCCAGCACCCACAAGGATGGCCACTACTTAGACCTGGTTTTCACTAAAAACTTCTCTCTCTCCGACTTCTCCATTTCCCCTTTTCCTCTCTCCGACCATCACCTCATCTCATTTTCTCTCTCTCGCTTCTCTCCATCTCCATCTCCATCTCGCCCTCGTTTTTGCAGAAACCTGCGCTCTATTAACCTATCAGCTCTTGATTCCACTTTACGCTCCTCCCTCTCCTCTCTCAGTTCTGCTTCAGACCCTGACAACCTGGTTAGGAACTACAACTCTGCCTTATCTTCCTCTCTTGATCTTCATGCCCCACTTTCTCTCTGCCGTCCTCGCCCTTCTAACCCCAGACCCTGGCTAAACTCCCACACACGCATGCTGCGTTCCTCCACTCGTTCCTCTGAACGCCTCTGGAGGAAATCTCATACGCTCGCAGACTTCATTCACTACAAATTTATGCTATCCTGTTTCAACTCTGCCCTCTTTCAGGCTAAACAAACCTACTTTTCATCACTAATCAACACACACAAATCTAACCCACGCTGTCTCTTTTCTGTCTTTGACTCTCTACTCAGACCACCCTCAGCTGCCTCCTCTTCTTCCTCCATCTCACCTCAGGACTTTGCTGACTTTTTTAAGAAAAAGGTGGAGTCCATACGGCAGAACATCCCATCTGTTGCCTCCTCCCATCCCACAATGCTTCCCAACTCTCCTCCTGTCTTTCTTGACTCTTTTTCTGCTATCTCGGAGGAGGATGTATCACTGCTGATCTCCTCTTCTCCCTCTGCCACTTGCCCTCTTGATCCCATTCCCTCCCATCTCCTAAAACCTCTTGCTCCTTCTATAATCCCTATGCTCACACATATCTTTAACTCTTCCCTCTACTCTGGTACCTTTCCTTCATCCTTCAAGCATGCAACCGTTATACCATTACTCAAAAACAGCAAGCTTGACCCTACCTGTCCTTCTAACTATCGACCTGTCTCCCTCCTGCCTTTTGCCTCCAAACTCCTTGAACGTCTTGTATTCTCTCGATTGCTACACTTTCTCAACACCTATTCTGTACTAGACCCTCTACAATCTGGCTTCCGCACTGCTCACTCTACTGAAACAGCCCTCACTAAAATAACTGACGACCTCCACGCTGCCAAAGACAGAGGTCATTACACTCTGCTCATATTACTCGACCTCTCTGCAGCATTCGACACCGTGGACCACCCTCTTCTCCTTCACATTCTCCATACTCTTGGTATTCGGAACAAAGCTTTATCCTGGATCTCCTCTTACCTCTCCCATCGTACCTTCAGTGTCTCTTTTGCTAACACCTCCTCCTCCTCTATTGATCTCTCTGTGGGGGTACCCCAGGGCTCTGTCCTGGGACCCCTTCTCTTTTCTCTCTACACACTCTCTCTAGGTGACCTAATCACATCTTTTGGGTTTAAATATCACCTCTATGCTGACGACACACAAATTTACCTTTCAACCCCTGACCTTACACCTGCTATACAGACCAAAGTTTCTGAATGCCTCTCTGGAATATCATCCTGGATGGCCATCCGCCGACTGAAACTTAACATGGCAAAAACAGAGCTCCTTATACTACCTCCCAAACCTGGCCCTACTGCATCCTTCCACATTGCTATTGGAAATACGATCATTCACCCAGTAGCCCAAGCACGCTGCCTAGGGGTCACACTTGATTCCTCACTCTCATTCTCCTCTCATATTCAAAACGTTTCTAAAACTTGTCGCTTTTTCCTCCGCAATATCACAAAGATACGCCCTTTCCTCTGTTACTCAACTGCTAAAACTCTGACTCAGGCCCTCATTCTCTCACGTCTCGATTACTGCAACCTCCTGCTGTCCGGCCTTCCTACCTCTCACCTTTCTCCCCTACAATCTATCCTAAACACTGCTGCCAGAATCACTCTACTCTTTCCTAAATCTGTCTCCGCATCTCCTCTCCTGAAATCCCTCTCCTGGCTTCCGATTAAATCGCGTATCTCACACTCAATTCTACTGCTCACTTTTAAAGCTTTACATTCTTCTGCCCCTCATTACATCTCAGCCCTAATTTCTCGCTATGCACCATCACGACTCTTGCGTTCTTCTCAAGGATGTCTTCTTTCTACCCCCTTTGTATCTAAAGCTCTCTCCCGCCTTAAACCTTTCTCACTTTCTGCCCCACACCTCTGGAATGCCCTTCCCCTCAATACCCGACTAGCCCCCTCGCTATCCACCTTTAAGACCCACCTTAAGACACATCTGCTTAAAGAAGCATATGAGTAGCACAGGATAATCATGGACACATGACACAAAGCTTGGCCCCTTGCAGACGCACTTACTAGTATTCCCTCCTACTGTCTCTGTACATTCTCCCTACCTACCAATTAGATTGTAAGCTCCTCGGAGCAGGGACTCCTTCCTTAATGTTACTTTTACAGTATGTCTGAAGCACTTATTCCCATGATCTGTTATTTAGATTTGTTATTTATATGACATGTATTACTACTGTGAAGCGCTATGTACATTTATGGCGCTATACAAATAAAGACATACATACATACATAGGTATTGTTTTTTATTAGTTACACCTGTATGTCATGGGTTTTAAGGGTATTTATATGTGTTCTGCTGCACTCTGTATTCACATCACCTTGAGAAATGTCCCGCATGTAGGACCGAAACGTTGGATATGATGTCTTGATAATATAAAGTTTTTTGACTACCTTTTGGAGTGCTGCCTCTTGATATTCGTCTCAAACACGGTATCGTATTGCCTATTTATTCTATATAGGATTTGCACCCATCATCTTGATTTTCCCGATGGAGTGCCTATTGTTCTTGTTTATTCGCTATATATATATATATATATATATATATATATATTTATATATATATATATATATATATATATATATATACACTCGCCGAACCAAAAAATCTACTCGCCGCCCTAGCCCCGCCCCCTGGCCCCGCGCCCGCTTTTTTTTAAACGAAAGAAATTGAACTAATAAGAGCTAATAACAATATTTGTTTTTGAAATAAGTTTATTTATTGTATTACATTTATATTTTACTATAATTAATCCTTGTTGTGAGAGTGTGAGAGTGTGTGGAAATGTCGGATCTAGAAAAAAAAGCCAGATATGAATGAATAGTTTCCTGAACCCCTTAACCAGTGTCAGGATGCCGCCGCTTCACAATATCTAAAAGCAGCAATCCTGGCTGGGATCTTACCTGATCCGCAGTCCCTCAATGTCCAGGTACCCTCATTCCTGCAATGTTATACATTGGAGGGGAGGTGTTTCTACCTGTCTTCTGGGTTAGGGGGATTCCAATGTCTCCCGTGTGAAGCTTGAGAGTCAGATCTGGAAGAAAGCAGTATAAGTTATTTCGGTGTAGGTAGAGGGCAATTAAGATATATAGGGTAAATAAGATATCCAGAGTGTGAAAGACAGAGAGAGTGTGAGAGACAGAGAGAGTGTGAGAGACAGAAAGACACAGAGTGTGACAGAGAGACACAGTGTGACAGAGAGACACAGTGTGATAGAGAGACACAGAGTGTGACAGAGAGCGAATTAGAGAGTGAATTAGAGAGTGAATGAGAGAGAGAGAAAGAGAAAGGTGGTGACTGACACTTGGGTGGGTCGGTGACTGACACGCGGGTGGGTGGGTTACTGACTATGGGTGGGTGTCTGTATTCACACACACTCACTGTCTCACACTCATACTGTCTCACACTGTCACTCACACTGTCACTGTCACACACTGTGTCACACTGCCACACAGTCACACACTGTCACTGTCACACACTGTCACTCACTCTGTCTCACACACTCTCAAAAACACCCGCACGCAGGGGGGCCTCGGCATGGCATGGGAGGCCTTGGCACATTAGGGGGGCCGCCACATGGTAGGGGGGCCTCCACACGGCAGCACGGGCCGCCCCACTGTCACACACTGTCACGGTCACACTGTCACACACTGTCACTGTCACACACTGTCTCACACTGTCACTGTCACACATTGTCCCTGTCACAGTCTCACACTGTCACTGTCACACACTGTCACTGTCACGGTCTCACACTGTCACTGTCAAACACTGTCTCACACTGTCACTGTCACACACTGTCCCTGTCACAGTCTCACACTGTCACAGTCTCACACTAACACTGTCACTCTGTCACACACTATTACTCTGTCACACACTGTCACACACTGTCACACACTGTCACACACTGTCACACACTGTCACTCTGTCTCAGACTCACTGTCTCACACTCACTGTCTCACACTCACTGTCTCACACACACCCGCACGCAGGGGAGGCCTCTACATGGAAGGGGGGGGGACTCTGCCCGGCAGTGGCGGCTGCTGCACAGAAGGGGGGGCCTCCGCCAGGCAGGGGGGCGGCCACATGGTAGGGGGAGCCTCCGCATGGCAGAGCGGGCTGCCACACTGCAGGGGGGCATCCGCCCGCCATGGTGTGCCGCTGCCCGGAAGGCAGGCACCTCCGCATAGCAGCGCGGCCCGCTGCTCGGCAGGAGGGCCTCCGCCCGGCATGGTGAGCCGCTGCCCAGAAGGCAGGGGCCTCCGTATAGCAGCACGGGCCACCGATCGGCAGGAGGGCCTCCATCCAGCGTGGGGAGCCGCCGCTCAGCAGTGGGGCTTCCACCCGGCATGGGGAGCCGCTGCCCGGAAGGCAAGCGCCTCCGCATAGCAGCGCGGGCCGCTACTCGGCAGGGGGGCCTCTGCCCGGCATGGTGAGCCACTGCCCGGAAGGCAGGGGCCTCCGCATAGCAGCGCGGACCGCCGCTCAGCAGGGGGGCCTCTGCCCGGCATGGTGAGCTGCCGCCCGGAAGGCAGGGGCCTCCGCATAGCAGCATGGGCCACCGACCGGCAGGAGGGCCTTTGCCCAGCTTGGGGAGCTGCCGTTCGGCAGTGGGGCTTCCGCCCAGCATGGGGAGCCACCGCACGGAAGGCAGGGGCCTCTGCATGGCAGTGCAAGCCGCCACATTGCAGGGGGGCCGCAGCTCGGCAGGGGGGGCCGAGACATGGCATGCGGGCCGCCACACGGCAGGGGGGGTGCTGCCCGGCAGGGGTGACCGCCGCAAGGTAGGGGGGTTTGCCGCAGGGCACACAGGCAGGGAATTAAAGCATGGCAGGGAAGGGACACATGGGAGGAGGGGCAGGGAAGGGAATGGAAACATGGCAGGGAAGGGAATGGACACATGGGAGGAGAGGCAGAGAAGGGAATGGAGGCATGGGGCTTACCTTCTTGCTCCTTGAAGCAGGATCCAAAGGGAGGGGCCACTGTCACAGTGCGGGCTCACATAGAGCCTGGCTGGCTGCCAAAAAAAATCCTGGCAGCAGGCCAGCAAGTCGTGTCATCCAATCAGGAAGGGGGTTTTTTTTTTTTTTGGTTTTGGCGCGAGCAGGGAAATTAATTAAAAATCTTGTGGCTGCTTGGCAAGTCGCAATATGCTAATATCCTGTCGCCTGTGGCGACCGGGCGACCAGATTTGTCGAGCACTGTATATATATATTAGGTACACTGTGCGTACAGTATACATATATATATATATATATATATATATATATATATATATATATATATATATATATATATATACTGTACGCACAGTGTACCTAATATATTCAAATTACAGTATTTTTAATAAATACTTTTTGTTGTGTTCCAGTTTTAGGGTACAGTACAGGTATACAGTACACACACACACACACACACACACACACACACACACACACACACACACACACATACACACACACACACACACACACACACACACACACATACATACATACATACATACAGTGCTCGACAAATCCGGTCGCCCGCTGGTGAGATGCTGCTGCTGCAGCGGGGTATGCGGCGGAGGGGTGCTGCGTCGGTGTGATCGGGTCCTCGGCTTGGCGCATGTGCAAAATAATTCTTCAGCCAGAGATTCCTGTGCTCATGTGCAGAGGTTTCGGAGCGCATGCGCAGGGTGTCCGGCCTGCAGGGGTGGGATACTGCACCGACACACTTTATTCGAGCAAATACCCGGTATGTACCTGGCAGATACCTGGAATGCGCCACTCCTCACCTCTGACAAGCCCCGTTGCATTTGCCTTCCCAGCCTGGGTTCATGCCTGGCTCACGGGCGGCTGATCTGTTAAATGATAATGATTAGGATTTAATAGGCTGCAATGCTTCGCGTGTCTACCAGATGGCATAAATTCATGAATTGTAATGCAGTATATATATATGTACTGTGCAGTATTGCAGCCAGCTGGAATAAAATGCTTCAATCCCTGCCGGAAAATAACTCAATGCACTCGGGCAGAAAACAGTCACAAACCTCAATACACCCGGGTATACCCGAATTCGTGGGACTAGCCGAGCTCGAATAAAGTGTGTCGCCAGTGTAAGTGGTGCCCAGTGCGTGGCCCCTCACCCAATCGCCGCCAATCGCCGCCAATCGCCGCCAATCGCCGCCAATCGCCAGAGCTCTTCTTCGCTCCCCCCGGTCCTGTCTCTATGCCCACATGGGCTCTCGAGGGAACGAGGGCCGAAGGGGGAAGCGCTGTGGCGAGCGCACACCAACTTTGTCCCCCCCACGCCTACCTCCTGCCCCGGACAGCAGTCACTGGGACAGGGGGAGGGGGGGGGAGGAAGCGCTGCAAATGCTGCCACAAATGCTGCCACAAATGCTGCCTGTGGACCCACTCCCCACTTCTCGCTGCTCCAAATGTGGCTGGCAGCAAACAGGGAAGCAGCTCCTGTGTAGAGAAGAAGGAAGCAGTACCAACCCACCCGATCAAGGTCAGTCAGTCACCCACCTGCTTCTGTCAGTAAGTAACCCACCCAGTCAGTCAGTCACCCACCCTGTCAGTAAGTCACCCAGTGAGTCAGTCACCCACCCATCCAGTCAGTCACCAACCCATTAAGTCAAAGGTCAGTAATCCAAACAGTCACCCAGTCATTCACCATCCCCCCTCCCACCTAGTCAGTCAACCCAGTCAGTCAGTCACCCACCCACCAAGTCAGTCACCCATCCACCCAGTGACCATCCAGTCAGTGTCCCACGCAGTCAGTCATCCACCCAGTCAATCCATCACCCAACCCATCAGTCACCCACCCAGTCACCCACACACCCACCCACCTCAGTCAGTCAGTCACCCACCCAGCCAGTCAGTCAGTCAGTCAGTCAGTCAGTCATCCACCCACCCACCCACCCACCCACCCACCCAAAGTGAGTCAGTCACCCACACAGTCAATCACCCACCCGCCAAGTCAGTCATCCACCCACCAAGTCAGTCACCAACCCACCCAGTGACCCACCCAGTCAGTGACCCACCCAGTCAGTCATCCACCCAGTCAATCCATCACCCACCCCGTCAGTCATCCACCCACCCAGTCAGTCAGTCACCCACACAGTCAATCACCCACCCACCAAGTCAGTCACCCAACCACCAAGTCAGTCAGCCAACCACCCACCCAGCCAGTCAGTGACCCAACCAGTTAGTCACCCTGTCAGTCACCCAATCAGTCAGTCACCCACCAAGTAAGTCAGTCCGTCACCAACCCAGTCAGTTACCCACCCAGTCAGTCAGCCAGTCAGTCAGTCAGTCAACCACCCAGTCAGTCACCCACCCAGTTAGTCACCCGCCCAACCAGTTTGTCATGGTCAATCACCCACCATGTCAGTCAGTCAGCCACCCAGTCACCCACCCAGTCACCCAGTCACCCATGGGCAGCAGTCACGGGGACTGGGGGCAGGGGGGGAAGAAGCACTGCAAATGCTGCTGCAAATGCTGCCACAAATGCTGCTGCAAATGCTGCCTGTGGTGCCCCTCACCGCTAACCCCCCCCCCACCCACCTGCTCCAAACGTGGTGGGCAGCGAACAGGGAAGCAACACCCTGTGCTGGGAAGCAGGAAGTAGCAACCACCCAGGTGGTCAATGTCAGTCACCCACCCACCCACCCAAGGTCAGTCATCCACCCAAGGTCAGTCACCCACACACCCAGTCAGTCAATCACCCACCCAGAAAGTCTGTCACCCACCCAGTAAGTCAGTCACCCACCCAGTTAGTCAGTCAGTCATCCACACACCCAGTCAGTCACCCACCCAGTCAGTCAACCACCCACCAAGTCAGTCATCAATCCAGTAAGTCAGTCACCCACCCAGTCAGTCACCTACCCAGTCAGTCACCAAGTCAGTCACCCACCCACCAGTCAATCACCCACCCATTTAGTCACCTACCCAGTCACTCACCCACCCAGTCAGTTACTCACCCACCCCCCAAATTAGTCACTGACCCACCCAGTGACCCACCCACCCAGTCAATCACCCACACAGTCAATCAGTCATCCACCGTGTCAGTCTCCCACCCAGTCAAACTCCCACCTACCCAGGCAGTCCTCCACCCAGTCAATCATCCACCCAGTCAGTCACCCAGTCAGTCAGCCACCCTGTCAGTCAGTCAGTCAGTCACCCACACAGTCAATCACTCACACAGTCAGTCCCCCACCCAGTCAGTCAGAAGTCACCCACACACCCTCCCAGTCAGTCAACCCCAGTCAGTCAGTCAGTTACTAAGTCAGTCACCCACCCTCCTAATCAGTCAGTCACCCACCATGTCACCCAGTCAGTCAGTCACTCAGTCAGTCACCCACCCAATTAGTCAGTCAGTCTCCCAAAGTCAGTCACCCACCCAGTGAGTCAATCACCCACCAAGTCACCCACACCCAGTCAGTCAGTCACCCATGCAGTCAGTCCCCCACTCAGTCAGTCACCCACCCAGTAGGTCAGTCAGTGACTCATGCACTCACCCACCCAGTCAAACAGTCAAACCAAGTCAGTCAGTCACCCAGTAAGTAACCTACCCAGTCAGTCAAAAAGGAAAAGATTAGCGCACAGCAAAGAGTGGATAACAGACCAATGTATAAAAAATTCTTCTTTATTAATCCATCTTAAAAGTGGAGGTAAACACCCTCCTATGCGTTTCGTGTAGAATACACTTTATCAAGGAGTATATACTTTTAGAACATGACTTCCTTATATACACCCTCTATTTTCCTATTTTCACGCCACAGCTAATGACGTCGGCACACCCACAATGTTTGACCCATCAGGCTGGCCTCCCCAGCCCTCCCGAGTACCCTGGCGGAAGAACACCCAATCCCCCTCCCCCTCCACACATGATGTCATCGCGGAGGTGGTGCGGATGAGCCCGGCATTTACCCCCAGGACGCCATTCCCCGGTGAATGAGGGTATAGGCGTGGAGACACACCTCTTCTCCCTGCTCCCCATGTCATCACCAGGGGTAGATCCACTTGGCAAACGCCGGACCCAAACTCCGCCCGTCTCTCACACCACTCAGTGTGTGAAACTAGGGAAAGGGAGTCCCACCTCCAGAGATCCCGGAACCAATGGGAGCACGCCCCAAAGAATGAGCACGTCCCTACGTTATCATCTGTTGCTAGGTAGAGGGATACCCAAACAAAACAATTCAACTTTATTAACATTATAAATATTCCCTATTAATCACTAATTCTAGTGTTATTTATATGGGAATAGTATAAAAACATAACAAACAGACATACTGCACCGACACACTTTATTCGAGCAAATGCCTGGTTTGTACCTGGCAGAAACCTGGAATCCGCCGCTGCTCACCTCTTGCATGCTTCGTTGCGTTTGCCTTCCCAGCCACGGTTCATGCCTGGCTGACGGGGGCCTGATCTGTTAAATGATAATGAGAATGATTTACTAGGCTGCGATGTTTCGATTGTCCACCAGATGGCATAAACTCATGACTTAAGTAATGTGTGGCCTTTGCAAGTTGTTTCGTTTCCAAAAAAAAGTTACTTTATCCCAGTACAGTATGCTATTGTGTAACTTGTCCTTGAGACTGAAGGAATAGTTGCAAAAAATGTATCAATTTAGGCTTTACATACAGTAATGTATTAAATAAAGACAAAGATCATTTTCACTTACACTATTCTACAGAGACATGAGTGTTCAAGTGGAGCCCGTGTTCCAAAAACCTGACAGAAGTTATGCTTATTTGATATGGGCCGCTATAAATGCAACAGAGGATAAGATGGCAACAGTTGTTCAAATTTATCAGTATTTTATCGAAAATTATGACTTTTACAGATTTTCGCCAACTCCTCATTTGTGGAAGCATGCAATAAGGAAAAGGTTATGTAGTGACCCCTGTTTTCACCGTATTGAGCCCCAATTTGTTGGAGGGTATTGGTGTGTGTCACAGGGTTTTTCCCGTATCTATGATAATGGAGGCGGCAAAAGGCGAAGGGTCGTGTTAAAACGAAATAAGAAGCGACAGTCCCTGCCAAGCAATGCGCCAGAACCAGAACCAGAACCAGCAGCAGCACCAGCTTATCATCATGGTCCCGCCGTCGGTTACAACTCTGAGATGGATTTCGCAGCCAGTTTTGATGAAGCTTGCATGTACCTAAGCGATTTCCCGCTGACTACAGGTGGGCTAGTCCCTCTGCAAAATGATGAAAGCTGGACTGGAAGTGGGCCGGCGCCAGCGCAAGCTGAATGGGAAATTTAGTACAATACTGTACAGTATGGTGAGTACTGTATTTTTGCCGTATTATTTTGGTGGGGCTGGCTGGGAACTTCTTTAGGGGGCTGACCATTACTGTACATTAAAACTTTTCATTTTGTTTTTCCTCAGAAAAGAAAACGGCTAATGGGGGGATTTCGATGGATTATATTGTACTGTATGCTGATGTTTTCCGGCCATACAGTATACTGTGTAATAAACCCGAATAAATAAAACTATGCATTTATTCTACAGTACTGTATATGTTCAGTAAATTACTGCACATACTGGGGGCGAGATGTGTTTGCAGCAGAGAGAGATTTAATAATATTGTACAGTGAGCAGGGGGTTCCCTGAGCCAGAAATTAATGATTAATGCTCAGGGAACCCCCCCCCCCCCCCCTGCTCCTGATCAATATTTTTAAAAATACGGAAAATGCTGCGTCATTACCATAGCGGATAGCCGCTAAGGCAATGAAGGGGTTAACCCACCGTGCCCGCTTTATTGTGTGTAGTGGGGATGGGTGAGGGGGGTATTTGGCCCTTGGTGTGAGTTTACGACTTGCGGGAGGGGGGGGGGGGGGTTGCGGGTGCACTTAACCCCTTCACGATCGTAGCAGTTAATACCGCTACGGTCATGAAGGGGTTAAGCCCTCCCGCTACCCCAACCCCCCCCCCCCCCCGCAAGCCCTCCCCAACCATCGTTGGGGCGAATACCCCATTCACCCACCCTCCCGCTACCCACAATAAAAAAATACACACACACAGCAGCCGCCAAAAAATAAATAAATAAATGACAATAAATACATTTGAAATACATTTTTATTGATAGTGTAGATGTGCAGGGGGTCTCCGGAGCTGAACCGCGTTGGTTTTAGGTCTGGGGACCCCGTGCCCCCCGAGATACAGGCCCCTTTAGGGGGTGCCGGTAGCCCTCTGCTTGGTTTAAAGGTCCGATCACGTGATCGCGGCCTGTAAACCAAGCAGAGCAGAGGGATACCGGCACCCCCTAAAGGGGCCTGTATCTCGGGGGGCACGGGGTCCCCAGACCTGAAACCTGTGCGCTTCTGCTCCGGAGACCCCCTGCACATGTACA